>NC_084796.1:29467981-29771011 GCF_963169125.1 Humulus lupulus | reverse complement strand
TTCCGGAGGTACCAGCTCCCGGAGTCCCTTCATTGGGGTAAGCTGCGACATGGCGAGCCTCGATCTCTTCTTCCTCCGGCTGGGGGTCGGGGAACCTCTCTGCCCAACTAGGAGATAAATTATTCTCGTCCCGGGCCGCTTGGCAGATCACCTTGGACAGCTCCAGGGCAATCTGCTCCCGGATGTCGGCTGACACCTGACTTTGCCCCCTGCCACTCACTGGCTCAATACTTTGGAAAGAGGCGAGTAGCCCATACTCCCTCAAAGATTCGGTGGTCACAACTCCTTCCACCTTCAGCTCTTCCTCCGAGAGCCCCTCGTAGAATTTTGACCTCCTTATCATCTCCGCACAGCGAGGTGTCCGCGGGATGGCTTCTGCAAAATCCAAACACGAGTGTTAGAGATCCTCCCGAAAGGCAAACCAAACGTAAAGAAACAAAGTTAAAAAGGAGAGGAAGGAGCACTTACCAGGGACCTTGAAGTCCAAAGATAGAGCTGGCACCCTCTTCAATGGGAAGCCAGTCGTCAGGAACCAGTACTCCCGGAGGTCTGGAACCCTCGCGGTATGACAGGTGGGACACATCACGTCCGGGTACCTCTCCAGCCTGTAAAACCCCACCTTTTTTGGATGACCTCTCATGGGCTGAGACTTCAGCCCATAGAAGTATAGCACCTCCTCCGGGGTAGGGGCCTCCAGGTCCCGGGACTTGCAAAAGATGTACCACCCCGCTAGGAGCTTGTAGCTAGGGGGAATCAACTGGAAGGGGGCAATTCCCGCCTTCACACAGAAATTGGCAAAATAACTTCTTAGGGGCAAGTGCGCCCCACACACTATGTGTGCCCAGCTCCAGGCACCAAAACCCTCGTGACTCTGACTAGCAGACTCACCCAGCACCGACAGACGGTGCCACATCAGGCCTGGGATGTTCTTCAGGCCTGCCTCTGAGGAATACAGCTCCAGCAAGCCGTAGTTCCTGAACAGGTTCGGCTTCTGGTCCATCTCCCAGATTGAACTGTTGATAGTCGGTGGGCTAGCCGCAACCACTTTAGTTTTTCCTTTCCCCTTTGCACCAGCGACAGGGGAACCTTTCTCCTGGGCAGATTCAGCCTCTACCGCAGCGATGATTTGTTCCTTTGAGGCGTTCGTCACTGAACAAAAGAAACAAAGAAGAAAACACTCTAAGCAGTCAGCACCCTTGTCATACCCTAACTGTATCAAAGGCGTCGGGGAGACCCTCCCCGAAAACTGCTTGGAGAGGCTCCCACCGAGCTTGCCGAGGGGTTGGCACCATGCCACCCGAAGGACAGCAAGGAACCAAACTCAAACTCCGAGCCTAAGCCCGTCGAGAGAAGTGTTTTTCCAGAGGAAGACACCCTAAAGGCGTTCACGCTTATGCCCTAAAACAGCAAACCAGAACAGCACAAGCAAGACGAGGAACAACTTTCCAAGCGCAAATCGTCAAAGCATGCAAAGAGATCACTTATTGGCTCACATCAGTCACATGCCTATCAAAGCCCTATTCACGCATGCATAAAGATGACACCGACAGAAAACTCAACCCTAACAACTACCAACAATCTGAGGTTTAGAAGGAAATTTCAAAGTAAAAATACTTACTGGTATTCGGGTATTTGAAGATTGAGGGAGTAACCGGATCACTGCACCGCACGAACACGTGAAGTGAAAGCTGCAAAGACAAGCAACGATTCAAACCTGGAACTTCGGCGAACAAACCTACTGCCAAAACGAAAGAAAAGTTTCTGGATTCCTTACCAAAAGAAGTGGCGAATTCGAAGGAAAGGAAGCTTGGAAGCTTGAAAGTTCGAAGATTTGGGAATATGAGAATCTGAAAGCTCGAGAATTTGAAAGCGTAAAGAGGAAGAAAGGTCCGTTCCCTCGTTTTTATAGCAGGAAAGAAGTCATTTCGAATTCCTCGGATGGATGGTCCCGATCTTCCCATTCCACATGCATCAGATCCGACGGTTGGGGATGAAGCGCCGGTCCCATTTAAGACTCCTCGGATGGGAATATAGTATTTATTTCCCATCATTATACCATCTCGGGCCCAGTGCCCCATTAAATACCGTCAAATCACTACTCAGCCAGTCGCCTCACGCACACGTCTTGGTCACAGAGCCATTCACTGCATGACGCGTGGCCCTTGCCGTACTTGAGTGCTTGAGTTCAAACAGAAGAAATTTCCTCTTTTTTTTTACTGACACTCAGGCGGGAAAGAGGAACTCTTCCAGGAACACAGGAGGTGACCCCTCGCCTAATCTAGAGACCAGAGCACCCGGAGGACTGTACAAGCTCCCGGACCTCTCAAGCCCCGTGACCTTGGGGGGTAAATGTTATCCAGATTTCCGGATAGCGTTTAAATGGATAGCCTCGGGGAAGCAGAATTATCAAAGTCTTTCACGAAAGGTGACCAGAGCTCGCGGATGGACAGAAAGGCCTCGCCTCTCCCGTTTGGTGTCCAGCATACTCTTTCAAGCAACCGCGACGCGGAATCTCGTCGATTCTCCCGGGCTCCCGAAGGGATATCCGTCGGGGAAGGTCCTTCCAGGAGAAGCTCTTCAGGTTACCTTCGCGGATACAGTTCCGTGTCTCGCACGGAAGAAGACCAAGCGGTCGAGTCATGGAGGAGGCATAGTTGGAATGATATCCACCTGACACAGGATCCCGCCTGACACGCCCGACAGGTCGAGGCCGCACACATCCCAGCACGCCTAAAAGTACTATTTCGCCTACTGTTCCGCTGACAGCCTGGAAAAGACAGCTGCCTTTGTGCATTCCCCATACTTTCACGTAAATATACCCACATAGAGCCTGGTAGCCAGGCGACTACGGTAATTGTATCCCCTATTTATGGCTGGTGTAATTAAGACTCATGGGGGCAGAGTAAAACCCTAATAAAAAACTCTAGCTATAAAGACCTCCTCATTTTGCAAGAGAGGGGGGGAGAACGGATTACATAGGAAGAACTCTGTCAAAATCTCTCTAGCTTCGTCTTCTTCTAGAGAACTCGAGAGAAACATTGTGAGTTTGTGAGGTTCTTGTACACCAGCCATTTTACTGTAATTCTCTACAAGTATAATAACATCGACTCGTGGACTAGGGCTCGTTAACGCCTGAACCACGTAAAAAACTTATTTGTCTATTTATATTTCTGCACTTCTACAGTTCTTATCTTTTTATTAGTTTGTTTGTATTCGTTTCCGAAAAACTCGGTAAACATTTATAATTTAATTAAATAATTGTCGTAATCAAATATCTAATCAAATTTGAATTCAAATTAAAAAATGTGAAAAAAGAAAAAAATAGAAAAGGTGCTTTGGAGCAATTTTAGAGTGCTACATCATATAAATATATTAGAAAATATAACCGCTTTCATGTAATTTTTTTATAATAATTTTAAATATATATTTAAGGTAATTTTATATTTGTTGATAAATATTATAATTTGAATTTATATATTTTGTAATTCAACTGTATATATTTAACGTAATTCTATATTTATTTGATTAATTTTATAATCTATATAATGTGAGTGAGAAATTTATAATTTTTGTAATTCCTCCATTTTTTTTAAGTTATGCTCTAATAGTAAAATTGTATTAAAAGTATCTAATTAATCAATTATTTGTTTCTCTTTCCTTTCAATAAATTAATAGAATGTATAATAGCATTTCAAAAGCAAGAAATGTAAAAAAATTAAGGTAACAAACAATTAACATCAATTGTCATAATTATATACTTTTTAATTCATAATATGTTCCTTGTTTCTAAAAAAGATTTTTTGTGTTTCACATCAGCCTCCGCATCTTTTGTTGCTGCTGGAATGTCCACTAAATTACAATCTAGAAAACAAATCACAAATCCAAACAATATCATTAGTAATATCGTTTTGTCACAAGCTTGAGAATATATAAAATGAGAGAAAAATACAATTATTAATATTGATAATTGATGATAATAATTATAATATTTTGTACTTAATTATATTATAATAAGAAAATAGATATATGGAGAACCAAAATTCAAACAATATTAATACCAATAATTGGTTAGCTAATTAAATTCAAAGAAACAAATATACTTTTTTTTTCAATACATAAGGTAAACAATATCATAGCACCATGATTCACGTTCAATTTTTTCTCCTTCCAAAAACGTAAGAAAAATATCAAAATCTATAAATCAACCATAAATCGGTGAGTTATCTCTACATTTGTTAGGTGCACGAAACTTACTTGAAAAATACTTTTTGAAATATATTGCAGTGTCAACATAGTTTGATATTCATGTTTGTGTGGAAATATGCATGGTATACATTGAAAGCCATGTTCAAGTGTGTGATACACGAAAAACTTAAGGAAATACTAGTAAACTTGGAAATGATACTCATAGGATATACACAAATCAACAATTTTAGATATACAATCTCTCTATATATATACACATATATTCATGTATATATATATAGAGAGATTAGTTTACCTTGAAACTGAAATTATTGATTACCACTCTTTTGAGAGCCAAGCCGTGAAGCTAAATAAATTATGATATAAAAAAACTTTAAGGAAATGCTGGTACACTTAGAAATGATACTAAAAGGACACAAACTAGCAATTTTAGATACACATTTTGTATAAATACACATATCTTCATATATATAGAGAGTTTGAATACCTTGAAACTTGAATTATTGATTATTACATTTTGTGTGTTTAAATAAAATTTTAATCAAGTTAATATTATGTGTATATATATTGATGTGTACATATATTGATATTTTTAATTGTTAAGATATTTTGGTTAGGAATTTGAATTTTTTTTACCTTTTTGTTTTTTATTTTTTTTAAAGTTAGATATTTAACTATTAATTAATAGCTATTTACGTTTTTTTATTTATATATAGATGCTATTTTTTAAACTACATTTTTTAAAACACATATATCTAAAATAAAACAAAATTTACATCAAATACATTACTACATTAATTTATAAAATATATATTTTGAATGTATTAATTTATATATAAGCGTAGTTAGTAATTACGTTTTTTTTATTACTACATTTTTTAAACGTGTAAAATAGATAGAGTAAATAATAATATCTTGTAAATATTATTTAAATTTAAAAAACATGTAACTACATATTTTTTTAAAAACGTGTATGATACATTTTTTTTAAATTGCTACATTATTATAATCTATAAAATAAATAAAAAATTAGATTAAATGAGAAAATAAATAGAGTATTTTTGAGCAATTTAGTTTTTTAAACGTGTAAAATAGATAGAGTAAATAATAATATCTTGTAAATATCTTATTTAAATTTTAAAAAAAATATGTAACTTACTTATATTTTTTAAAATTACTATATTATTATAATCTATTAAATGAATTAAAAAATTAGATTAAAGGAGAAAATAGATAAAGTGCTTTAGAGCAATTTTAGTTTTTTAAACGTATAAAATAAATAGAGTAAATAGTAATATCTTGTAAATATGTCTTATTTAAATTTAAAAAATATGTAACTACTTACATTTTTTTTAAAATTACTATATTATTATAATCTATAAAATGAATAAAATATTAGATTAAAGGAGAAAATAGATATAGTGTTTTAAAGCAATTTTAAAGTGCTACATTATCTCATTGAAGCTATCCTCTATATAATATATAGATTGTTTATTTATTTAAAATTTATATGACAATAATATAAATTTAATAAAAATAATTAATACTTTCTATAAATAAAATTAAGCAAACGTGCCTTACACATTACTTGTGTCTAGTAAAGAGAAATAGGTGTCCAGTGTATGGCAATAATTTTTCTAGGGGTTGATAAATATAATTTTCTTTAACTTCTTTATAACAATTTTTATTGATATATCATATTATACATATGTGAGATATATTCAAAATGCACATATTTTTATATACAATATAGATCAAATTATTCTAATACTTAATTAAAATTAAAATATAAATAAAAACTCAATGATTTGAATACTAAAAATGAAAGATTTTGTGATCTTCTCAATTAAAAAGATGTCAGAATTAATCACTATTTATTGATAATGATTTGAAAAATAAAATTGCAACAATATAATTTAGTATTATATAGTGTCAATGTGTATATACGTACAAAATTTCATCTCCAATTAATGCGTATATAGCAAAATCATAAAGTGTAATATTGTTTTTATTTCAAATAACGCTAGTCAAATTTATATATACGGAGTTGTTTCTAACAAAAAAAATATTAATAAATAGGCAAAAATCAACTACTCAAAGGATATACAAGCATTAAATAAGATGCAACTTACCTCGTAACCTAAATCATCTTGACACTTAACTTTTTCATAGCGTTGAGCCACTGGAGAAGGAAACACTCCTACATAAGGTACGTGGACTACATCAACCCACACTAGGGAATATTATTCACATAAATAAAACAATTCAAAACAAAACTGAAATTTCATTTTTATTAATTATTAAATTAATTAAACCATATGAATTAATTAATCTGCGGAATGATAATTAAATGTTGAAACAGATTTAAAAGATATGTCAGGACAGAATTCGAACTTGCCACGATAGAAACTGAACACAATAAAAAGACAGTGCAAAAAATAATAAAAAACACAACGAATTTTTACAAGGTTCAGAAACCCTTTCAGATAACCTACTCCTTGGGGACACGCCCAGAGAATAAAACAAATTAATAAAGAATCACAAGTACAAAATACTAACTTAAACAAAACAAGATTCCCTCTTGAGATTTGCCGCAACTTTGTTGTACTTCTCTTCACTAATCTGATTCTGATTGAAACGCTCAACCACTTGAACTCCCGTCAATAGCCAGCGAGTGCTTGCATCCTTCCGACACAAGGCTTGTAAAAATCCTCTCCCGAAGACTATAAGAATTGTGTTCAAATTACAACATGTATTCACTCATGAAAGTATTATAAACTCACCACAAAACTAAACACTCATTTTACTACAAGATCACGTGAATACTATGATCTTGAATACAAACATGGATCTCTCACAAATATTACAATTCACTCGCAAAATATGCATCTAAGAGTTCATTTTTTCTCAATGCCTTAGAAACTTATTTATAGAATCCAATTCGTGCACAAAAAGACTGAGAAATAATCTCCTAATTAAAGCAAGAATATATGAAGATATTCTTGATTGATGAATAATTGCCATTTTTAAAATATTCGGATCTGACAGAGACGAATTTGGTGGAGACAGCTAATACCTGTGTCAGATCAAATATCTCAAAATAGAAATACCAATTAATTACTTCAAAGATTTAGTTTCCTCAAATTTATTACCTTGAGCTTCATAAAAAATAAAAGAAAAATATTCCAGAAATGATTTTGAGTAAGTACAGAATATATTTGTTTTATATAATTAAGATACAACTTCCGTTTATAATCATATTGTGATAAAATCAAGCTAAATAAGGAATGATATGAAAACCTTACAAACTAATTCCAACCATTAATATTCCGAAAATCACAATAATGAGAAAGTAATATTCTGGAAATCATAATATAATGCAAAAAAGTAAAATTATCTTTTAAATAAAAAAATATTTCTATAAAATTTGCTAATATTAAGATTTACAAAAACAAATAGAAAATAAACTAACACATAAGAGCAACACATTTTAGTGAAGAGGACCACAATACTCCGATCTCAATCACAAAGTTATCTATCTGCCAGAAAACTGAACACAACTCACCAAATCACGAGCCATCCCCACAGCCAAACCTGAACCTGCTGGATTCAAACCCGATCCCACGAGAACCACCACTCCTTGATCGCACCCTCTTACTTTGGAATATTTTTAATGCCTAATTCAACAAAAAAATATATAAGTTGTCAAAAAAAAATACAACAAATCATATAATATAGAGAAAATGTTTTATAATTCTTTTTATGAGGGACCATGTGGTGTTTAAGGATAACTGCCACATAAGAGAGTTCATTATTTGGCTGAATCATTATTTTCAAATAACTCTACTTCTACATTAATTTAAATTTATTAATACTACAATCTCTTCGCATGTTATTAATTGGTATTTTCTATTATAAACTTATGTTCCATATTAATAGAAATTGAAAGGATTTAACATTCTGAGGACAATATTAATTTAGTACAGAATTTATTTATTTATTTTTTGAGTGAATTTAGTACAGAATTATATTAAAGAATAATGCTAGATAGATATACTCTAATTCACACAATATATTAAAAGAGAAAATCAAAGTTACCATATAAAATTTATTTTTAATTAATATTGTTTTTATGCTAGCAATATTGTTGCCTTTTTGAAGTCTATGATCTCTTTCATTCTCGTCCAATAATATATATACACACCCTATTATTAATTGAGTCTCTTTCTTTTGGCAGTTATATGTATGGTTTAGAAAAGAAAAAAAAAATCAATAAATTAAGAGAACACCAAAATAATTGGTCATTTTTTTTATTCACGCAGGTCAGGCAGCGCAAATTATTGGATCTGTTTTCGGCTTTTTGCTCAATAATTGATCAGTGATGATGATCATAAAAAATCAATATATATATATATACACACTAGATACAACCAACGAATGGGCTATGTTTAGTTTTATTTATAAAATTTATTAATTATTTTTTATTAAATTTATATTAATATCATATAAATTTTGAAATAAATATCCTATTTTAATGAAATAATTTATTTATTTTTATTTAAGTTTATGCTTGTTCTAATTTTTGAATTTGGGAGTGACAACAAGAGATTATATATTATATGTTTAATGTAATATTAAATATTATAAGTGTATTTCTTTTCTAAAAAAAATATATTATAAGTGTATTTTAAATTTAAGTTTCTTGATTGTTTTAAAAAAAATAATTTGTTGTTAATTCACAATAGATTATATTATTTGTTTAATATGATATTGTTATAATAAGTGAGTTTAAGTTTAATTAAATTTTATTTAAGTTATAAAACATATAATTTTATTATTTTTAAATAACCATCATTGTAAAAATACTCCAAAATATCATATTTTAATTTGTTTAATTATTTTAAAATAATTATCATTGTAAAATATCTGAAAAATATCATATTTTAACTTATTTAATTATTTATTATTTTTAAATAATTATCATTGTAAAATATCTTATTTTGTATTTTTAATTAATTATTTTATTTTATTTTATTTAAATTTAAGTGTTTACAAACTACTGTTAAATATAATGATATTCTGTTAAATATAAAAATATTCCGTTAAAGTTAATATTAAAAAAATAAAATCTGTTAAAACAAAATATTTCTGTTATCTACACAATTATTATATAGAAGAGATATAACACAATCCCAGTGAAATGAAAAGGGCATCCATTAATAATACCCTGTTTTATACATCAACCATTAAATTATTTTGACCATGAAAACCTTTTCCAAAACATGGACCTAACCAAACCATTTGGCTCCCCTAACACGGTTTGCTAAACCTAACCAAACAATTCATATTTTGTATATATCTAACTAAAGATATCAAACCAAATTTTCTATATATTAATTATCACTATATAATATTATGGTAAGATATTAATGTGGAGATCTTAATATTCTTTTCTTCGAGGGTTATCCATGCACACATATATATAATCATATATCTTCGATGTTTTTTTACGTGTACTCTTTTCCTAATATATAATTTTTTTTGGTAAGTGGGTTTTGTTCTTTTGCTTCCACTCGATCTTATGAAACTGATAAAATTTGTCCAAGTAGTGTGTCTTTTTTATTTGAATGTTGTTCTTCTCTTCTTTCAAGGTCAATTTCCCAACATAGCTTTAATTTCTACTTTCGGCTCTAAAGGGAGGTCACAACAAATTTTTATAATTAATTAGATTAAAACAATATACAAAAGGCAGCTTGTTCATATATTAGTATATTATTTTGTACAACATATATATATGTGTGTGCTTTTGTACATGTAACTATTGCTTTAAGGACATTTTCCTTCTTGATTAAGAATGAAACTATCAAGTAATAATAATAAAGTTAGTTGTGGCTTTGTGCATGGGCCAGCCACACATAAACAAATTTAATCAGTGTTACCCTTCTTTTTGTCTGGTTGTTCAAGGTTCAAAATCAACTATACATATAATATATATATATATATCCTCCCCCTTTGGGAGAAATATTTGCCTCAAATTTAAGGGAAATGACAACCAAAATCATATTGATCATATCATATATATATATATGTAATTATTAATAAGTACCATTTGTACAATATAATGATGGCTTTTGGTGATTGAATTCATTAATTTAATCAAAAATTCCATTATATATCAATTCATTTTGACATTCTCTGCCTTTTCTGTAGATATAGATCCTGTTAAGATCAAGTGGTGTTCGTTCATTATCATATCAACCAATTTGAAGATGACCCCTAATTATGATGAAGATGGGTTTGAGGGTAATACACTACCTTGCATAAATATATATATTTATATTGTGGGGGCCAAGCTTAATTAACCTTTGTAGGGATTTCAAATTTCACATCCTTTCATCAGACAAGATTTTTGCATTGAATATATAAGATACAGTATGTTCCACCATGCATGTTGTGGACATTAAATGTAACGACCCAAATTCAGTGTTAAGGCTTAAGGGCCTGGAGTAGTGTGCTTGGAGGGCATGATGGGATTTGGTGTGTGTTTCTATTGAGTTTTATGCATGATTATCATTTAATGCACGTTATATGACTAATTGATTATTTGAGACGCATGACTATGTGAATTAGTATGCATGTAGACCTGATTGTCTTATAATGAGCATGATTGTAATTTGGCCATGTTAGGGCATATCTGTGATAATTGTACTATGTGAATTGTGCCACGTGAGGTGGTGTTTTTATCAGGATGCACGCATCGAGACGGTCCTAGTGAGCCAATTAGTTTAAAAGTCACGACGGAATGTTGTACCCGGCTCGGGAGGAGCCTAGGGGTACTTCGGGAATCTTATAAGTTGAGTTGAGATTGAGTGGTTAGTTATTGGTGATTGGGTAACCATTTGTAACTGCTGTGGGTAACAAGTTTTAAGATAGAAAGTGGTAGAATTGAAATGAAAGTGTAATGACTTAAGTGCCCTTGAAGGTTTAGCTAAGGAGGGATTATTAGGAAGGGTAAATTGGTCTTTTGGCAAGGCAAATAGGCAAGTTGCAGCTGGGTATATGGGGTGTACGGTTTGGGCATTGGCTCATTTAGTGTCTTGATAAAATTAGAAGAGAAGGAAAGAAGAGGAGAAAAAGGCTAGGGCAAGCAAGAAGAAGAAGAAGAAGAGAAGGAGAAGTGGGAGTCTAGGAGGGGATCAAGAACTTGTGTGGGTTCTTCATTTGAGGTAAAGGTTTTATACAAATCTAAATATGGATTTTTGTTTTGATTTAAGGAATCTAAATGCCTAAGCTAAACATTGTTGGGTTTTGGGGTTAGTTGCTGAAATTTGAAATCATAGGAGTGGATCTTGGGTATGTTGATGTTTTGGCTTGATTCTAGTATTTATGGGGTGTTAGATTGTTCATATGAGGTTTGGATTTGAGTTTTGGGGTTTAGGTATTGGTTTGGGGTGATTTAGAGAGGTTAAAGCTCGGGAAAAATGCAGGAAAAACCCAAATTTTCTGGGTTCGCGATGGAGCGCCGCGGCCCTGTTCTTGGGCGCCGCGGCGCGAGGAGGCTTCAAGATGGGGGCATGGGCTCTGGGCGCTGCGGCCCTGAGGGGTGTGCCGCGGCCCTAGGCCATTTTGGCAGCCCAAAAGTTTAGTTTTTAGGGCTTTTGCCCGGGGACTCGGGGGATGGTTCCAATACTTTGCTTTATGGATTTAGAGGTCCCGGGAGTGCGGGATTGGTCCCGGGAAGTGGTTCTAGGCTTGGTTAGTATTGAAAGTGTTTTGTGTGTGTTGTGACTAGGATTTCGGAGGGGCTCGTGCTAGTGGACCGTGCTCGTGATCGTGGTGCATCGGAAAGCACGGAATACAGGTAAGAAAACCGTGACACCTGATAATAGGGCATAGGCCCACTGTGTGATTGTAGGGCACGGCCCTAGCTTGAATTGTGTGCAAATGTGTAATCTTAGATAAACTATTGTATGTTTGAATGTGTGATATGTGTGATTGTAATTGAATGAACGGCAAGGCCGGGAGCGGCAAGGGCCGGAAGCAACGCTCAGCACATGGGATGCTATAGCGAGGGTGGGACCCAAGGGATACATGAGTTATCCTACGGTAATGACCGAGACCCCAAGCTTTGGTAAGGCCTCTGGGGCGGCATGGCCGTGCTTGTTTAAATCGATGATTTTCTTATTTATCAGTAAATTATGCCAGTAATATTATTATTGCATATGTTATGTGCTATTTGGGTTTTCTTGCTGGGCTTCGGCTCACGGGTGCTCTGTGTGGCAGGTAAAAGCAAGGAGTCTGTCAACCGGCCATGAGTATGGAGAGCGTGGGGGCGGCGCGTACATGTTCGGCCTGCCCGACTGCTTTGGTTGGGAGCTTTTTTGTAAATGGCTGTATTAGCTCAATCTTTTGATAGTCAAACCTGTTGTAAATCTATTTTTGAGATGTAAATGTTTTGTAAACCTTATTTTGGGATCCCAGATGTTTTATATCTAACATTTTCAATGAAGTTAAACATTTTAAAAGAATACAGCCTTAAACTCTGGTTTAATCACACTTTTGGTTTTAGAAACCACTTTGAGTCAATAAAATGCACAATTTCTGTTTTAAACTCACTTAGTAACGGCTCTAAGGTAGTAGGGCGTTACATTAAATATATGAAAATAAATATATTCGTACAATTAACAGGGATTTAGTAGTTTCAACATCGAAAATATTATGAAATATGCGTTTATGTGATATATATGTGTATCATTATATGATTATGTGAGTTATATTATAATATGTCTAGATATGCATGTTTATGTGTATTAAATATGCATATGAGCTCGTCTCTTATTAAAATGATAATTTTTGTAATTTGGCCCGTTATGGGTATATTTTGAGTATATGTGATATATGTGTGAGACCACATTATTATGTGAATATATTTGGGTTACTCGGCACGAGGCGATCCCAGGGAGCAAGTTAGCGAGAAAGTCACCAAATGACCAATACTCGACTCGGGGTGAGTCAAGGGGTATTTTGGGTATTTATTACATTACCGGGATATTGGGTAATAGGAATAAATATTCGATGATATATTCGGAGATAGCGAGATTAGGAGGAAATTCTAGGGATTTTGACCATTTTACCATCGGGGACGTTTTTGGTACCCCGAGCCTTTGGATTTGCTTAAGGTTACTTGAACTCGAAGTAACCTGACATAAACAAAAAACACGTTCAACTCTCTCTCGTTCTCTCTCCCATTCTCTTATTTTCCGCTTGTTAGCATTTTCGAATGAAACTCGGTTTTAGGGCTCGAATTCAAGCGATGTTAGAGTCATAACGATTCTAGGGAAGATTAGAAGCGTGATAACTTGGGGATTTAGTTGGAAAACAACTTAATCAGAGGCCATTTAAGCTTTAAGTTTCTGAGTTTTGTTTTCCTTAAGTTTCTTAAGCTTTGATTGGATTTTATGGTTTGATCAGTTTTTAATCCGTTTGAAAGTTGAATTTTGTTGCATGGGATATACTAATGATATTTTGGGATTAAATTGTGGGTTTGGAACGATTTTGGGGTGAGTTTTGGGAGGAATTGGTTAGGAGAAAGCTAGGTTTGCTGGGTCGCGTTGCGACCTTGTTCTTGGGCGTCACGACCCTCATGAACCCAGGGGCCTGGTCTGTTCTTTGAACCGCTATCGCGCCGCACCACTTGTGGAGATGCGACGCGGCCCGTATCCAGAGTAATAAGGGTTGGGCTCTCTATTTTGTGGAGAGTCGCTGCTCTAATTGTGGGGCACCGATGCTCTAATTGAGGGGCATCGCAGCACAAATAGAGGATTTTCGACAAAGAGGGTTTGGGTGCAGGAACTCAAACCTAAGGGCTCGGGATCGATCCTACTAACGATTTAGTAGAATTCGACATCCCAGAGGCTAGGACTCGATCCAAAAGCCTTTATTCGCTCGTTATTGATGAGATTTTATACTTGGTTGTGACTAGGTTATTGCTAGGGGCTCGAAATAAGAATCGTGCTCAAGAGTCGTTCTTATTATACATTGCACTCGGACTTGAGGTAAGAAAACTGCACGCTATACGTGATGTACGTGATTAGGGCTTGGCCCGGTTGTTGAATATAGTCTTGATTAGGGCATGGCCCCCCTGTGATGTGCATGATTATGATTATGCCTGAGATTGTTTGATTAAGCATGTTGAATGCTATGTATCTAGATATTTTCTATATGATATATGCTTGTCTGCATTAGCTGATTGAAAAGACTTGAGTTATGAGTCAAGAACGACAATAGTGCGTTGAGCGCTGGTCGAAAGCATTGACTTATAAGTCAAGGGCGGCAATAGCGCGCTGAGTACTGGTCAATATGGTTAGGCCTAATCAGGAGCGCATCATATACTTGTCCAACTCAATGGTCGTGTAAAACTAAAGTGTCAAGTACGTTGGGCCAGCTCCAAGGCTGGTTATACCGAGATAGGGAAATGGGCCTCAGGGTGACTTATGAGTCTCATATCCTAGGGCATTGGGCCCCAGTCTGACTCATTAGTCAGTTAATTAGGGCAACTGGCCCCATAGGATGATGTAGTCATTTATATGAATAGTATGCATGCATGCGTAGGGTTATTACTGCTAGGCATGCTTATTATGATTTGGTAACATGTTATTAACTAATTATGATCATGTTGAAGTTTTCTTGATGAGCCTTGACTCACGGGTGCTATGTGGTGCAGGTAAGGGGAAAGGGAAGCTGGACCAACCATGAGTTGGAGAGCTTCGGTGATGACGTGTACATACGCGGCTACTCGACCACCACGGCCGGGGTTTCTCAGAGGACCTAGGATTAAACCCTATTTTTGCCGCT
This sequence comes from Humulus lupulus, assembly GCF_963169125.1. Taxonomy (NCBI): domain Eukaryota; kingdom Viridiplantae; phylum Streptophyta; class Magnoliopsida; order Rosales; family Cannabaceae; genus Humulus; species Humulus lupulus. The sequence continues at coordinate 29,755,951 of NC_084796.1, read as the reverse complement.
TAGGTTGGCTTATTGTAACTTTTGAGTTGTAATTACCTTTTTGGAACTGTAAACAACTTTGTAAACATTTATTATGCGATCCCATGTACAACTTAACGTTTTAACTAAAAAAACTATTCCTTTTGACCGAAATTTTTAACCCTAAACCATTAATAACGTTTAGTTACACAGTTTTGGCCAAAAGACTCGTTTATCGAGTTTAGCACTATTTAAAATACACAAGGTAGCGTTCTTGGCTATTCAGGGCGTCACATGAACTAAAGTGCAAGGTGCCCAAATTTGGTCCCTCTTCTACTATTTATAGAGAAATGGAAAAGTATAAGGTTAGAGAGGCTTATCGTGATTGATCCACGTGTCTGGCTTTACTAACTTTCTTCCTGTCCTTTTCTCTTCTTGACATCATAAGCTCAGATTCTTATCGATCATTTCGCACAACTTAATACTTAAACTTTCTGCGTGGTCCATCTACTTTGAGCTCATAGCTCATCAATTTGTTCAATAACATTGATCTCAGAGCTCATCAATCTGTTCAATCACATTGAGATCATAGCTCATAAATCTATTCAATCACATTGAGCTCAGAGCTCATCAATTTGTGAAATCACATTGAACTCAAAGCTCATCAATCTGTTCAATCACACTGAGTTTAAGGCTCATCAATCTATTCAATCACATTGAGAGCTCAGAGATCATCAATTTGTTCAATCACATTGAGCTTAGAGATCATCAATCTGTTCAATCACATTAAGCTCAGAGCTCATCAATCTATTCAATCACACTAGGCTCAGAGCTCATCAACCTATTCAATCACATTGAGCTCAAAGCTCATCAATCTATTCCTTCACATTGAGCTTAGAGCTCATCAATCTATTAGCTCAGAGCTCATCGATCTAAATAAGCTTTGTCAAACTCTGTTCCACGAATAAGCTCCTACTAGCCTTTTTGTTTGATGAGTTTATTTTGGGCTCTGCTCTTCTATGTGCTCATTTGGTGAGCTCATTTGGAGCTCTGCTTTGCAGTGAGCTCATTTGGAGCTTTTCTTCTTTCAATCCAACTTCTCTCAAGCTATTCAGTAAAATGATTTGTTTTGCTTAATTTATATCTCCTAATTTATTGGAAAAAACCATTCCCCTACAATTTCCCCTCACCTTTTTCCATTCACATTATTCAATAATGGATAAAGGCAATATTCATTCTGCTTGATTTGTTATGTTCAATACTTTGCCCCAAGCGACGCACTTGCTTGAGTTTTTGCCAAGAATTTATTACCAGTCCCACTTTCAAATTTCGAGTGAATCATGCGTGAAAAAATTTCTCTCTTATAACCACCTTGTCTCTTAACCTTCCATTCTTCTTCCAAAACGTCTTCCATTTTCCCCCAAATTCCAGCTCTCTTTTTGTCATCGACCTACTCTTCTCTGTCTGATCCAAATTTGAGCATATACTTTATGCTTCCGTCCTTCTTTTCTTTTAAATCCTCTTTTCCACTCAGTAATCGTTTGAACATAGCTTCAAAACGTTCAAGCAAGGGGTCAACCAATGCTTCATCATCGAATTTTACCTTAAATCATGCTTAGAGTCCAAAATCCCTCGACGAAAAATATGCAAAAGCGTTTAGTGAATTAAAATGCATATCCATTTTCCCTCCAAACATCACAATCAGGCCATTGAGCGAAGAATGACTAAAAAGGTGGCGCTTTGAGGTTATCTGTGCCCTTGATGAAATTGTTATTGGCTCTAAACACCTTGAGTTTCTTTAGTTCCCGATTCCTCCCCTCCTGGCGCATGTGCTTGCAATCACCGAGAATCACTTGATGCAACTAGTTCGAAACGCTTTTCAATCGGTATATGGAGCTGCTATGATTGGCACGTTGTACAAGACGACAATCACTGTCCAAGAAATTTTTTGTTGCTTCTTCCACACTCTTCTTATCCATAATCAAGACGATCGACCATTCAACACTTACTATCTCTCTCCCAGAAAGAGGTGTTTCATGTTCAAAGATCATCTTATGACCAATAAAATCTAGGATGATCTTCCTTTCATAATTGGGGGTGACTAGTATCCAACCTATGTACCCAAGGATGTTTTTGCCTTACCCCGAGTGTTCCAAAGTGGTTAGTTACTTCTCCTCTCTTAATTCATTATTCATATATATTTTTTTTGTTTCAGCTTCATTTGTTCTTTGTTCTTTGTTCTTTGTTCTTTGTTCTTTTGCTTCTTTCTCCTTTCAGATATCCAACGGCCAATGGACGTTAAATGGGTTGATCATTGTGAATACCAACTTCGATCTTTCAAGATTATTCATGAGCACAAAGATGATCCAATTCACAATAGAGTCTTATTCAAAAAAATCCACTAAAGGGTTACATGTCCAGGTTTTGCTTCCCTCATTCTATCGACCACCATGCTACCTTCCTTCTTGTTGGGTGTGACAATGAGAGGGAAAAACTATTCTACGATCAATATCTTGCATGCATGTCATCCTACACAAGCAATTCTATGTTAGGAACAAGCTTCCAAATACGCAGCAGAATTGTGTGATAGGTTGGCCCAGTGTACAACAGAAAATTTGTAACATATTTAAACTACTTTTAAATGTGGATCCATTGATATACATACATTAATCATAAACAAGAAAAGAATAAAGAACATACCTCTTGATTCCTATGAAGTGTCCTTGCTATCTTTTCGTAAAATAAACAATCTTCCTATCCAAGCTGATTCCAAGTACTCACACCAAGATCTTCAACAACGTTCTCTACACCTCAAGAAGTGTGTGGGAACTTAGAGAATAAAGGATGGTATATTTTTTATTTAACTTGGTGTACTCAACACATGAGATCAAGAGAATAGGCCTAAGATTGGTTCTATATCTTTTTAGGGAGAGACGGAAAGTATCGTTCTTTTCTTAGAGTGAATAATTGAGTATTTTGTTATTTTCTGATAAGTCTAACTTATATAGAAAATATTTAAATTTAAAAAATAAATATGTAACCAATTACAATTTATCTTTTAATTAATTAATTATATTATTAATGAAAATATCAAAACTATCTTTTTGAATTTTTCATTAATTAATTAATTAAATAAATAAAAGTGAAAAAATCCACTCCCTGATTACTATAGCTGCACGCCACACACAGCCTCTTTAGCTACTATATACTCGGCTTCCGTGGTGGAGTCTGCAATGCTGGTTTGTTTAATACTTCACCAGACTACTGCTCCTCCTCCAAGAGTAAACACTGATCCAGAAGTCAATTTCGACTTTCTCTATCTGATTGAAAATCAGAATTAGTGTAACTAGTGGGGTTCAGCTGCTAGAAGGTTCTAGAGCATCTAGATCTATCTTTTATTAAATTATTCATCTAAAATGCTTAAATCCTCAATAAACATACATGTGACAAGTGTCACGTTCTTAATTATTCTATCTAAACCTTAGGTTATAATAAATAATATTTCTAGGACTAGCTATATTAATCAAACCTTATGTTAAAATTAATATTTCTAAACTATAGATTAAACTTGTAAAATCCATAACTATTTCACCGAGTTTCCAAATAAATCCCGGCTTGAACCAATATCCACGAAAATTAAAATACTACAAGCTACTACTATCTAGCTAAGTAAAACTCTGAGACGCTACACCCGGGCCCCCTAATCTAGGCACTAAGCCTTATTAGGAATTTTGGAACGTTACACTCTGCATCCAGCCATACTTCTTCTAATTCATCGACACTTGACTAAGATTCGATTAACTCTTCCACATCTTCAAATGTCTTTAAGTAATCTGGTACTTTCCCTTTAATTGATATGCTTCTTCTTCCTGTTTCTCTTCCCCTGTTTCCACTTGACTTACTTCTTTTAGTAACACACAACACTTCTTAGCTTGCTTTTGGCATCCTTTTATATCTATAGTGTAGGCCCCACATGGAAACTGACACACTAATACATGGTGCAAGGTTGAGGCCACTCCTTACATTCTGTGTACCCATGGCCTGCCCATAATCGCGTTATATCCAAAGTAAGCATCAATAACTACAAAATCTATAAGCAAGGTACGCTCAGCAGCTGTAACTCTTTGCTTGATTGTGCCTTTGGGCATAACTTTCGTGTTGTTAAAAGATAGGATGGGGAATGTGGATGCTCTTAATCTTTCTTCTAGAATGCCCATCGCTTGAAACACATCGTAAAAAAGAAGTTCTGTGTTGCTTCCCTCATCCACTATCACTCTTCTCAGTTGACAATTCTCTACCTGTAGCTTAATCACCAGCGCGTCATCGTGCATTAGATTTACTTATTTTAAGTCATCCTCGGTGAAGGTGATAGGATGCACTGGGAAATAGCGATCTACCGAGGCTACGTAATTGACTGTATGATGCAGATAACGCATTTTTTTTTTTTACCTTTTCTTCTATTCTTTTCTCAAACTTCGTCTTTGTTTATGTTTTTATTGAGGGTTCTGCACACCCAAATACCATTGGGATTTGCTTCAATGGCTGTTGAGGTTGTTCTTAAACTGCTACTTGTGGCTGCGCAGTTGGCTCTACTACTGCCTGCACAGGTGACTTCAGCTATGCCTTGTGTTGTTGTGCTATATTTTTTGCAGTCTTGACGTACTATGAAAACCCTCTTATTCAAAATGCGATGCACTGGATTATACAGCGACCTGGCAACATCTTTATGAAGTGGAAAGTGTTGACGCCGTTTTTCGTCAACAGTGAAAGAAGAGCACGTAAACAATAAACAGTAATGGCCAATAAAAATACGGTAATACAAAACACAATTTTTACGTGGTTCAACAGTTAAATCTGCCTAGTCCACGAGTCTTTCTTATTAAGACTTAAGAATATCTCTGAAAATCCTTCAAGGGCGAATTCTCCAGAGTTTTCCTTAAGCTCACAAAAAGTTCGGTCCTTTACAATAGTGCATGACCTTTCTATTTATAGAGAAGATTATAGAATACTATCCCACATATCTTGGGTAGTTACTCTTTTTATGCAAATAAATTAAATGGCCTTAAATGCCTGTAATCCGATGTAAAAGGAAACGTCCCCTGAAGACCAGGGGGCGTATAACTAGTCAAATAATATCCCCTAATTGTAGGGGATTTACAGTAATAAACGTAGACTGCGTCTCTTATAGACGACTCATTTGGGTATTCAAGGTTATTATCCTATATCACCAAGGCCCTCTTCTCCCAGGTCTCCTATCATCTTTCGAGCTAATAACATCTCCCGAGGCCACATGACTTCAAGATCATATGCGCGTCAGGCTTGGAGCTCATGATCCGAGGTCATCACTGAGAACAGATGCACCTCGGGGGCTACCTCTCGAGCTTGTGGATTTCGAGGCCACCATCTTCGAAGTCATCTCAGCTTTGCAGGCTCGATGTTTAGATTTGGAACATATTCCAGACTTTACAAGGTTCATTCATTATGCATCCAGCTTTTCGAGGTTACACTTCTCATGGCTCAAAATCTGGGTATAACATTTTGCCCCCTCAAAAGTATTTGTTCGAATCCTAAGAGAAGGAAACTTTTGAACTACTTTCTTCGGGAACCGTACCGTCACATACTTAAGAATGGACACACGTCAGTTGGGCATTGCTTATTCATGGTACTCGAGTACCTTGGAAATCTGCCCACGATCATTCGTCTACCACCTTTTCGGTACTATCATGTCATCGATCCCTGACCGTTGGATCTTGCAAGTATTTTATTCAACGCCCCAGATTAATCCCCTTTTTCCATCTATATATAAGACCGCTCTCATCATCTTCTTTTTTATTTTCGTTCATCAGAAGCAAGAAAAGAGCTAAACCAGAGACTATCCCTGAGAATTTCTTCTTGTGCATGTTTTCTCAACCGAAGAAACAGAGGACCGCCAGTTTTTTCGAGATCGTGAGCTCATATCTGCAGCCTCTCCTTCAGTCTACGATTTCTCTGCAATCGCCATTATTGTGTAAGTGTCCAATCTTTATTTTTCCCTTATGCCAGTTTCTATTCATATTGTTCTTGTTGTTTCTGTGAATGTACTAGTTTATTTTCTTAGTACGATACGTTAGGGAATTCTTGGCCGATAGGCTTTCGCGTTCACGTTTCCATACTGGGTTTTCATCACTGGTTCCATACACAGTTTTCGGGTATAAGAACTTGGCCTTGATGAATGCACGATACCCAAGATTGCCTTTTCTGGTCATCCGCCACTCTTTTTCCCCTGATTTTCAGGATTTTTTTTAAAAAAAGAAAAAATTTGTCCACTCTCCTCCTTTTCTCGTGGAATACACGTTCTGACTCTTTAATAAGGGTCTTAGTATCGAGCTCGCTTCGTTCCTAAGCTCTGAGCTTGTCCTGTCAAGCTCGTAGCCTTTAAATTCTTGCATGCATGGCCCTCACCATTTTTTTTCTTTCTCGCTAGATGTCACAGAATCTGGAAAGACGGTGGGGGTCGTTGCTGGCAATCCCTTATTCGCCCAAAACCCCGAGCCCGGAGTCGCTGTTTGCTCGGAATCAACGTCGAATTCGCGAGTACGATCTCGCGCGCGAACAGGAGGATATTCGAGCTCATTACCGCCGCCAAATTGACGAGGTCATAGAGAAGAAAAGGAGGACCCTTTGAGAGGCTATTTACCCAGAATCCAATTCAGGGCCCAGGCCGATCCCACTCGACCCTAAACTGACAGTGATTGTTGCGTACAGCCCGGGAGAGCTCCAATTTTCACTTATGGGGGAGCCTTCTACCTCGCAGCCGAGGAGAGAAATTTTCGAGGCCGAGCACTATTGGTGCTCGGTTACCTCAACAAGTCAGATAACTGATATTCTGGCCCTCCATGGCCTCAGGTTGTCAAGTTCTTTGAGGTGTCGAGCTCCGACCGCTATCGAACGGAGCTGCTACGCCCCTGGGAACCTGGACAACAGGCTGAGGTACGCGGCATGGAGTCAGGAACACATGAAGGCAGGGGCGCTATTACCTTTGAAGTATTTTTTCAAAGACTTCACAGATTTTGTTGGGTTGGCTCCGTTCCAACTCAACACCAATTCTTACAGGGTTCTGTCTGCCCTGAGGTCGCTATACAACGAGCTGAAGTGGGAAGGACCTTCGCCGCAAGAGATTTTGTATCTCTTCTGTTTGAAAAGTAATCCTTCCCGAGCTCGGGGAGGAGATGGATTTTACTACCTTTCGAGCTATCCCAAAGAGAAAAAGGTGTTTGAGGATCTCCCTAATCATCCACCCGATTTCAAAAAAGCCTTCTTCTGGACAGATGGCCTGTCCCCGTCTCGATTCTACTCATTCAGGCGGATTCGTAAGTATTCCAACCTTCTTTATTTCTGTGCTCGGGTTCTTATTTGTAGGTTCGTACTTAGTTTCCATGTGTCTTATTTTCCAGCCAATTTCCTCCGTCCTACTCCCGACGAGGCAATGAAGGGTCATAGAGAGGCTCTGCTCCAACTCCCTTACAGCAGGAGGTCTCTCTCGTACCTTTTGCATGAGGATAAGCTCCGAGCTTGCGGGCTTTTAGGAGATGGCCAGTCCACCTTGGACTGGTCCAACAAGAAGTATGATCATTGGGAGCAGGTGCCTTTGCCCACAGGCATCCTCCCTCCGAGGAGAGAGGTGAGGCCTCCACCTCCAGCTCGCCGAAGGAGTCCACCGTCGGGGAATGAGGCTAATGATGAAGCCTCGAGCTCAGACTCGGATGAAGAAGGTAAAGTCATCCTTACCTCGAGAATGTGGTCCCCCACCTTGTTAAAGCATAAACCCAATAGGTTAGTTTCATGCCCGTATTATAGATACCACTTCTATATATGGACTTGGGTAGACGATCGAGTTCATAGGTTTGATAGCTGGCTCGAGAAGTATGACACAATGTACAGTCTAAACGAGGTGTGGAACGGGATAGCCGTCCAATATGGGACAAACGAATATAGGGACCTTTCGAGGTTGACGTCCACCTATAGGGAAGGTACTCCCCCCGCCTCTTCTGAAGATGGGGGAATTTCATGGTCCCCGAGCTCGAGCTCGGGGGGGAGTTCCAGTTAGGTTTCTTCTATCACTGCTTTGTATATCTATGCGATCTTGAATCACCTTATATACTATTCCCTCTTTTTTTTATGATTCACATTGTGGTGTGACTGTGCAGGCAAGATGGACTCCGACCTCGACAACATCATCGAGAGTGGTGGCGCCAAAAGGAGTAAGCGCCCCAGGGCAGAGTCGCGAAAGGGGGACCGGCCTGCCAAAGTCCCCAAGAGGGTCGAGAAGACACCTCCTCCCCCAGCTCCGCCCATTACAGGTTCCATCACGACGCCGTCCTCGCAAGTCGGTGCCTCAACCGTGGCACCGACTTCGCAGGTCGATGCCTTTACCGTGGCACCGACTTCGCAGGTAGATGCCTCTATCATGACCGGGCCCCAACTCCCTATAGTGGTTCGGCCGACACTTGGTCCACCTCCTAGAAAGCCTTCTGCTTCTCGAACTCACAAACTGTCAATTTCTACTCACATGGACGAGTATGTAATTGACAATGCAGCTGGGTCCCATGGGTCTACGCTGGGCTCGGATGTTATGCCCCGAATCGGCCAGAGCTTTAGCAGTCTCGAAGCTCCTCAGTGGCAATACTTGAACAATGCCCGAGACTGTAGGACTCTCTATGAGAAGAGTATTGAGCTTGCTGCCGCGGTAAGTTTCCTTTTACTTCTTAGTTATAATCACACCGACCTGGCGCTAATGACGATTTCTTCTTTTGTCAGTCTCTTGCCTTTACTGCCCAGCTCAACTATAAGTTGAACAATGAGATCCATTCGAGCAAGTCTTATGCTCAGGAGGTGAAGGATCTCCACCTCAAAGCAAGTGATGACCTGAAGGCAGCAAATGCAAAGCTTGAGGCGGGAGCTAAGGAGCTGGAGGCCAAGGCATCCGAGCATGGGAAGTTGAAAGCTAGGCTCGAGGAGCTTGAGAAGGAGAATTCCAAGCTCGCAGAACTTGAGAAGGAGAACGCTCGGCCCTAGGAGGCCAACAAAAAGCTCGAAGAAGATAAGGCTGCCACCTTTGATATTATTGAGGGTGAAAAGGCTCGTCTCCTTGCTGAGTATAAGGAGAAGAAGGACCAGGCGGTTGATTCGGCCATGTACAGAATGTGGGCCAAAAACGAAGACCTAGATACCAGCTTCTTAGGCCCTCTCGAGGTGAAGCTTCTTGACAAATGGAATGCTCGGCTTGAGGCGGAAGAGGCCGCTCGGGAGGCCGCCTCCGAGGGAGCTCGGAAGGATAGTCATGCTATTCGTCCTGAGGGGTCCGGTGCTGCTGATGCTGAGAAGGCCAAGGAGACTCCTCCTTCTTGAATCTGATCTCGGGGAAATCTTATCTCGGGGCTGCGTCCCCTTATTTTTGTAATTACTTTAATTTATGCCCACAGGGCTGATACAATTTCTTTTTGTTTTGACTTGTATATGCTTTACACTTTTTGGTTCGAAATATTTTGCATATTTTATATGAATGAGCTTTTTTTATGTTTATTTCTTCATACAAACATAGTTGGGATTTAGGCTCGAAACTCGATGCATTCGCGCATTGTTTTTTTCGAATTATCCGCTTCTGATCTCGTTATTCATCAAGGTCGGATATTACTTTAACCATGAACTCGAAAGTACTTGTATGGTATGTAATGTGAATGGTTTAGTTATATCTGATTGTTTAGTTACTTTTCCTCATCCTCGGTTATCTCTCCGAGGTTATGAGTTCGAAACTATTTTTCTTTAAGATATTCCAGCCTCGATCTCGACTTATTTCGAAGTAGGTTTAAATTCCAACTCGTCGATTAGTTTTAGCTGGTTTGTTCCAAACCTATTAAGTTTGCACATCTAGTTAAACCCAAACGTTATTATCTTTTGATAATTTGGTTGTCTAAACTATCTAAGCTCGCGTATCTGGTTACATCCAAATACTTTTATGTTTTTGATAATTCGGTTATGTCCAAACTATCTAAGCTTGCGTATCTGGTTATATCCAAATACTTTTGTGTTTTTGATAATTCAGTTATGTCCAAACTATCTAAGCTCGCTTATTTGGTTATATCCAAACACTTTTATGTTTTTCGTGTATGTTATTTTATTTTTTAAGCTGATGGTACATATACCAATGATGCCCCCTTAATATCCTATGAGTGTGACCATAGGTTATTAAATTAAGAGAGATTGCAAAAATAAAAAGTGATAACATATTGAACGAAATAGATCTTTATTTGATGGAATTCAAAAGCAGACAAACTAATATAGATAGAAAATCATGGTTACAGGCAACACTTTTCCTACACTACTGATAGTAAGTTCTAAGGTGTTCGCCATTCCATGCTCGTGGTACCAGGCTCCCGTCCAATCTCGCAAGTTTGTATACACCGGGCCGGATGACTGACTCTATCTGGTACGGTCCTTCCCAATTCGGCCCGAGCACTCCAGCTGCCGGATCTTGTGTTGCTAAAAATACGCGTCTCAACACCAAATCTCCCATTCTGAACTTTCGATCTCGAATCCACTTGTTGAAATACCTGGTTGTTCGTTGCTGGTAGGCAGCGTTTCTCAGCTGAGCCTCTTCTCTCTTTTCTTCAATTAAGTCTAAGGTTTCCTCGAGCTGAGTGTGGTTTGAATTTTGATCGTAAATCTGAGTTCGGATCGTTGGGATTTCGACCTCGATGGGCAACATTGCCTCGCAGCCGTATGCTAGAGAGAACGGGGTATGCCCTGTTGATGTTCGAGCTGCGGTCCTGTATCCCCATAGGACTTGGGGCAATTCTTCGGGCCATCGTCCCTTCGCCTCCTCCAACTTTTTCTTCAGAGAACTCTTGAGAGTTTTGTTCACAGCCTCGACCTGGCCATTCTCTTGGGGATGAGCTACTGATGAAAAACTCTTTATTATGCCGTTCTTTTCACAAAAGTTGGTGAACAAGTCGCAATCGAACTGGGTTCCGTTGTCGGATACAATCTTCCTCGGTACCCCATATCGGCACACGATGTTTTTCACCACGAAATCAAGGATCTTTTTTGAAGTTATTGTTGCCAATGGTTCAGCCTCCATCCACTTCATGAAGTAATCCACGGCGACTACATCATATTTTACTCCGCCTTTGCCAGTCGGGAGAGAGCCTATGAGGTCGATGCCCCATACCGCGAAAGGCCATGGGGAAGTCAACATGGTCAGCTCGGATGGTGGAGCTCGGGGAATCATGGAAAATCTTTGGCATTTGTCGCATTTCTTCACGTACTCGAAAGAATCCGTCTTAATAGTTGGCCAGAAATATCCTTGGCATATGATCTTCTTCGATAGGCTATCCCCCCCGGTGTGATCTCCGCAGAACCCTTCATGAATTTCTTCAATTATCTTCTTAGCTTCGGGTGGGGTTACGCACCGAAGTAACGGCATGGAATATCCCCTTCTGTATAGCTTTCCGTCCAAGATGGTGTAACGGGGAAGTTGATACATCAACTTTCGAGCCTGGTTCTGATCTCTTGGAAGGACTCCGCTCTCGAGATATTCAACTATTGGGGTCATCCAGGTAGGTTCTGTGTCGATCATACACACATCTTCCTCCTCTGGCTCATTAATACTAGGTGCCGATAGGTGTTCTATGGGCACAACGTTCAGTTCTTCATTTTCAGCGGATGTGGCTAGCCGAGCTAGGGCATCTGCATTTGAGTTCTGCTCGTGGGGAACCTGTTCGATTGTATAAAATTCGAAACACTCAAATGCGGATTTTGCCTTCTCTAAATAAGCTGCCATTCTCGTGCCGCAAGCCTGGTATTCTCCCAAGATTTGATTAACCACGAGCTGGGAGTCACTGTAGCAATGTATAGCTCTAGCTTTGAGCTCTTTTGCTATACGAAGTCCCGCGAGTAAAGCCTCGTATTCAGCCTCATTATTCGACGCATTGAAGCCAAATCTTAAGGCAGAATGAAATCTGCTCCCTGTGGGGGTAACCAAAATGACCCCTGCCCCCGCTTCATTTTCATTTGATGAGCCGTCGACGTAAAGTTTCCACAGCTCGTGGGCCGGGGTTATCACCTCGTCGTCGGCTATGCCAGTACATTCCACTATAAAGTCCGCCAACGCTTGTGCCCTTATGGTCGTTCTCGGGTGGTAGGTGATCTCGAACTGTCCGAGCTCAACTGCCCATTTAAGAAGTCGACCTGAAGCCTCTGGTTTAGACAAGACTTGCCTAAGTGGTTGATCAGTCAGCACATGGATGGGATGCGCCTGAAAGTAAGGGCGGAGCATACGGGACGAATGAATTAGACTAAGCGCCAACTTCTCCATCAAGGGGTATCTTGACTCTGCCCCCAGTAATCTTTTGCTGATGTAGTAAACGGGTCTTTGCACCTTCTCTTCTTCTCGAACGAGTACTGAAATTATTGCGTGTTCGGTGGTTGAAAGGTATAGGTACAATATTTCTCCTGTTTCAGGTTTCGACAGGATGGGTGGCTCCGCAAGGTGCCTTTTGAGCTCCTGAAAGGCCAGCTCACACTCCTCCGTCCAGTCAAATTTCTTACCTTCTCTCAATAGGTTGAAAAATGGAAGACCACGATCCGTAGATTTCGAGATGAATATGCTTAGGGCTTCCATCCTACCAGTCAAACTTTGGACATCTTTGTGCCTTCAAGGTGAGGGCATGTCAATTAGGGCCTTGATCTTGTCGGGGTTGGCCTCGATTCCACGAGAGTTCACGATAAAGCCCAGAAATTTTCCTGAAGACACCCCAAAAGTGCACTTCTAGGGGTTTAGCTTCATGTTATACTTTCGGAGCACGCCAAAGCACTCTTTGAGGTCATCAACATGGTTCTTGTTGAGTTAAGACTTGACAAGCATGTCGTCAACATAAACCTCCATGTTACTCCCTATCTGTTCTGAAAACATCATGTTCACGAGCCGCTGGTATGTGGCCCCAGCATTCTTGAGCCCGAATGGCATGACATTATAGCAGTATAGACCCTTATCCGTTATGAAGCTCGTATGTTCTTGGTCGGGGGCATGCATGGGAATCTGGTTATATCCAAAATAGGCATCCATGAAGGACATCATGCCATGCCCCGCCGTGGCATCCACGAGCTGGTCAATCCTTGGTAACGGAAAACAGTCTTTCAGGCAAGCTTTGTTGAGATCTGAGTAGTCAATACAGGTTCGCCATGTCCCATTGGGTTTTGGGACCAACACCGGATTGGCTACCCAGTCAGGGTAAAAGGCATCCCTAATGAATCGGTTTGCCTTTAACCTGTCAACCTCCTCCTTTAGTGCCTTCTTTCTGTCTTCGTCCAGCTGTCTTCGCTTTTGTTGCTTCGGAGGGAATCTTTTATCTATATTCAGTGCGTGGCTTGCTATATTTGGACTTATTCCCACCATGTCCGAGTGCGACCATGCGAAGACATCCTGGTTTTTCTTCAAAAAGCAAATTAATTGCTATTTTGTCTCATCTTGGAGGTGTTTTCCAACCTTCACCTTTTTTGAGGGATCGACCTCCTCGAGCTGAATTTCTTCGAGCTCCTCTAATGGTTTGAGGTCAACTTTCTCCTCAATCCTTGGATCGATGTCTTCGTCAATCTCAAAGACCGTTCCATCTTTGTTCTGAATGATGGCGAGCGCTTGTGCGCTCGTTTGTTTCTTTCCTCTCAAGGAGATGCTGTAGCATTCCCTCCCTGCTAATTCATCTCCCTTTAACGTTCCGACTCCGCTAGGGGTCGGGAACTTAAGGGCCAGATGCCTTACTGATGAGACTGCCCCCAGCCCGACCAGGGCGGGTCTCCCGAGCAGCACATTGTAGGCTGATGGTAGGTCTACCACCACGAACTCCATCATCTTGGTTGCCGAGACTAGGTAGTCTCCCAAGGTAACGGGGAGCTCAATGGATCCCATGCAGGCAGTCCCTTCTCCTGAAAAGCCATATAAAGTAGTTGCACATGCTTTCAGGTCGCGAAGGGAGAGTCCCATCTTCTCGAGGGTAGCTTTATAGAGAATGTTAACTGAGCTCCCATTTTCTACGAGGACTCGGTGGACCCTTTTATTGGCCAGCTGGAGAGTGATGACCATTGGATCATGGTGAGGAAACTGGACATGGGACGCGTCTTCCTCAGTGAAGGTTATTGGTTGTGTTTCAATCCTCTGGCTTTTTGGTGCCCTAGGATCGGGTTCATAAGGAGACCCATCCCCATTTTTCAGCTCGTTAATGTATCTCTTTTGGGCATTCCTACCCACTCCTGCGGGATGAGGCCCTCCCGAGATGGTTATTACATCCTCTCCATCTATCGGCGGGGGCCTATCTTCTTCCCGAGCTCGAGAATTATTGTTCTGTGCGGTTGGAGGCGCGACTACTCTCTGGCTCACGACCGCCTGACTAGTACTCTGATTTTTGACATATTGCCTGAAGTAACCTCTCGAGATCAATCCTTCGATCTTGTCCTTCAGTTGTCGACATTCATCGGTTGTATGCCCGGTGTCTCTGTGAAATCGGCAATACTTACTGGAGTCTCTCTTGGACTTTTGATTTCTCATCGGGTCCGGACGCCTAAAGGGGACCTGGTTTTCATTAGCCAAGTATATGTTCTCCCGAGACTCATTGAGCTCGGTGTATACTCTATACACGGAGAAATATCTCTCCCCTTTCTTTTTCTCTCCTCCCTCGGCCTCGGGGTTACTTCCTTCATTCTTTTTTCTCTTGGAAGGGTTTTCCACAACAGGCTTTGAAGCTACTGGGTCCGCCGAGGTTGAGGCAGAGTTTACGTTTATCATTGTAGTTTCGGGCTAGGAAGTCACATTAAGTGTCGACCTCGCTTCCTCTACATTGACAAACCTCTGCGCTCGTCTATTAAACTCAGTTAGGGACCTCACCGGTTTTCTTTGCATATCGTCCCAGAGGGCGCTTCCTGGCCTTACTCCGGCCTGGACAGCCATTAAGTGTCCACTGTCATCCACATCCCGAGCTCGGGCGACTTCCAAGTTAAACCTTGTAAGGTAACTTTTTAATGTTTCGCTTGGTTGTTGCCGAACATTAGTTAGGGTTGACGCCTCAGGTCGAACCCCCATCATGGCTTTGAACTGCTTTTTGAAGTCTTTGGACAGCTGCTCCCAAGAGGTTATTGAATGTCTCTTATATTTTTTGAACCAGCTTTTGGCCGGTCCAGTCAATGATGCTGGAAACAACATGCATCTGAGCTCGTAACCCACGTTACTGGCTCTCATTATGGTGTTGAACGTGCTCAGATGACTATACGGGTCGGTCTTTCCTTCGAACGTTGGGACGTGAGGGATCCGAAACCCTTGAGGAAATGGAGTGTTGGAAATATGGGGAGCAAACGGCTCGAGCTCCTCGTCAGATTCTTCATATCGATCATTCTCTTTCTCGTTTTTCAGGAGCCTAAAAGCCTTTTCAAGCTGATCGATTCTTTCTTGGACTGGGTCCGCAAGAGATACTGTCTGGAATTGGTTGTCATCGATCATAATTCCAGGCTCGCGCCTCCGCGAGGGATCCCTACACCTATTCAAGCGATCTCTCAGGTCCGGATTTATCGGGTCGATATTACCCCGACTTTGATTCAGGTGTTCTCGCAGGTCGGGGCGATCTCTGCGGCTTCCAGTTTTCTTACGACCTCGGTCATGCTTGCTGACTGACCTAGTATCTCCAGAGTCGTCACTGGTAAAACTTGTCGCATAGTTATTTCGAGATTGATTCTTTCCATGCCGCCTTGTCTCCGCCGTGCGAGAACGAGATGTTTGACTTTTTTCAGATGGGGCACCTCTCCGCTCCTGGAATGTTCCCCTATTTTCTTGTCTCCTTCCTGCATGCCTTTCGCTCTGATCTCGAACTGGTTGTGTATTCCTGCGAGGAGGCGAAGGATATCTTATTGGTGATGGAGGGAACCGTATGGGTGACGGTGGCTGCCACCCATTCCGCGGCCTAGATGGTCCGGAGTTTGCCCGAGATGGGTTGGTTGCGTGTGGTGCATTCCCAGGGGCTTGAGTCCGAGCCTCTGCGGGGGCTCGGTTGTTCTCAGTTTCCCCAGGTGCTTCCACAGGTGGATTAACCGGGGCCCTGGCCCGAGTACTCCTCTGGGGCCTAGGTGGAGCGGATGGCTCTGTAGGTGCCAAAGGTTGAGCCGGTCTCCTCGTGGCAGCATCTTTCCGTGGACGCCTACGAGGTATATGGGGAGGAACATGCACATCCCTTGGAGGAGGGGCTTGGTTTTCACGCGGAGGCGGGGGCTGAGCCACCTGCGCCTCTGCGGCTATCCTTGCCAACTCCTCATTCCGTTTGTTGGCCTCTGCCAACTGCTGTTTCAGTTGCCGGTTCTCGAGTTCCACAATAGGAACATATCGCTCAGGATTGTAGTACATATCCTCATCTCTTGGTGGGGGAGGAGGTCCTCTAGAATCGGAGGATCCACTCCTTTCTTCGACATCTGGGTTTTCCATCGGCTGTTTCCCAGGACGTCTTGGATAATTCTCTTCAGATGTATTCTGATTATTAGTGGCCATGACTTTTTTCAGGACTAAATGCTTAAGGCTCTCAATGAAAGCACCAAACTGTTGACGCTGTTTTTCGTCAACAGTGAAAGAAGAGCACGTAAACAATAAATAGTAATGGCCAATAAAAATATGGTAATACAAAACACGATTTTTACGTGGTTCAGCAGTTAAATCTTCCTTGTCCACGAGTCTTTCTTATTAAGACTTAAGAATATCTCTGAAAATCCTTCAAGGGCGAATTCTCCAGAGTTTTCCTTAAGCTCACAAAAAGTTCGGTCCTTTACAATAGTGCATGACCTCTCTATTTATAGAGAAGATTATAGAATACTATCCCACATATCTTGGGTAGTTACTCTTTTTATGCAAATAAATTAAATGGCCTTAAATGCCTGTAATCCGATGTAAAAGGAAACGTCCCCTGAAGACCAGGGGGCGTATAACTAGTCAAATAATATCCCCTGATAATAGGGGATTTACAGTAATAAACGTAGACCGCGTCTCTTATAGACGACTCATTTGGGTATTCAAGGTTATTATCCTATATCACCAAGGCCCTCTTCTCCCAGGTCTCCTATCATCTTTCGAGCTAATAACATCTCCCGAGGCCACATGACTTCGAGATCGTATGCGCGTCAGGCTCGGAGCTCATGATCCGAGGTCATCCCTGAGAACAGATGCACCTCGGGGGCTACCTCTCGAGCTTGTGGATTTTGAGGCCACCATCTTCGAAGTCATCTCAGCTTTGCAGGCTTGATGTTTAGATTTGGAACATATTCCAGACTTTACGGTGTTCATTCATTATGCATCCAGCTTTTCGAGGTTACACTTCTCATGGCTCGAAATCTGGGTATAACAGAAAGTACTTGGTTTGTTCCCTTCGCTCCATTTGTGAGGTTATTTTGAATGTATCTCTCCATATTGGTTTATCTTTATTTTTGTTCTAAATCTGATCTACTGGCACCGTGGTCTCGATGTAGAGGCATTTGATGTTATTTTCTTCCCTTGAGCACTTTGGGCCATTTCTGCTACCCGCAGGGGATTTTTCTGCTCTCATTTTATCTCTTTTATCGCTCAAAGGAGGGTTTCCTTCTGCAGGTTTAGTGATGAGTGCGGTTCGCCTAGCCTCTTCTTCTTCTTTAATTTCCAGTATCTTGAATATTTCCTTAGCTCTTATTTGTATGTCTGCAAGATCACTTGGTGGATTTAGCTAGAGTTGTTCACTCAACAACGATCTCTTCTGCAAGCTTTCTCTAAACAGATTTGTTGCCACCGCTTTATCCACATTATTGATCTGATGCACCAACCTTAAATACTTCTTCAAGTATGCTCGTGGAAGCTCAGTTACTCCTTGCTGGACTGAGTAAAATTTGGCCATTATTCTCGACGTCTTAGTGTTTCCTCCATATTGCTTCACAAACAATTCTCCTAACTCTATGAATGAATATACCAATTTTGGTTTCAACTTCTTGAAGCATTGCAACGCTGGTCCTACCAAGGTGGTTGCAAAGGCTCTGCATTGCATAGCTTCATTTACAGTTTCCATTGCCATTTTTTGCTAGTATTGCAGGATATGATTTGACGGATTCGAACTCCCATCAAATTGAGCAAAGTTTGGCATTGCAAAATCTTTCAGTTTTGGTTCATTGACAATCCAGTCAGTGAATGTTGACTTCAAAATGCCTTTGATTGCTTCGTTGGCCATGTCCAAGGAGCCTCAAACACCTGTGTTATTCATTCTGTCGAGAACCTCTTTCATCATATGTTCCTTCTATTCAGGTTTCATTATTGGTGTTGATGGTGACTGGCGAGCTTGTGATTGCTTCTGAGCAATCGGCGTTTCTATCTTCTTTGCAGCATGCGTCCCATTTTGTTCTTTTTCTTTTTGGGATGGCTTCTGTCCTTCCTTTTCGTAAATCTCAGGGGTATCTTCCTCCACTTCTAGTGGCTCCGGGTTTACTTCCGGTCGATTTCCTGTTGAGATTGGTTAAATATAATGGCTAAGATGCTTACACGTTGAGGTGCAAACACTTAACGAATTTCACTTAAAGAGAAGTGAAAATATGAGATTGTGTAGAAGGCATCCAAAAGTGACTTTTATGGGTCTAAAGTGATAAGATGAGGTATCCAAACATTCCCAAAAAGTTTGGTAGCATTTGGAGCAATTTTAGGACCATTGGAAGGGTCCAAAATCAGAGAGGGTGGCGATGCGTCGCCCCCTAAGTGGCATAGCATCGCCAAAATGCGAAGGGCTTCAAAAGCCCTAGCAGGCAATGCATCACCTGCTTGTAGGCGATGTATCACCAGACTTTCATGTAGGCGATACATTGCCTGGGTAGTCTCTTAGGGTCATACAATTTGTGCAAAATGCTCCAAAATGATGTATTTTAAATGCGCTAATCCTATTGGTTAGACTAATGATGATACCTACACTATATATGTGGGTCATTAGAGTTGAAAATCATTGATCACACTTTCCAACTCTCTCTCTCTCTCTCTCTAACCTCATTCTCTCTCTGGCTATCTATGTCCAAGGTTTTCTCCGAGAAACTTATTGACGGTGAGAACTCGTCAAATGAAAAATAGAAATGTAGCGATTATCAAATGAAAAAAAAACTTCAAAGATCTAATTGGAAACTCAAAGAATAGTTGCAGAAAGAAAATGGTGAATTGAATTTGTATTACTTATGGTGTAGTGCTACAGTGTTTTTTCCAACCCCCCTCCAAGTGGAAGTGGGATTTTTATAGTGGGATCTAATGGCCCCTGATACATGGTGGTCCAGGGGACCAGATGGTACATGAGTACACTAGCAGGAGAGTGGCTTCAGGGGTAGTGGTGTCAGCTCCAATACATGGTCAGAATCCATGGGGATGTCTCCACTACTTACTGAATACGAGTGTCAGAGGATGTCTGGTGTGGACCGTAACAAGTACTTCACTTGTACGACCACTACTTGTCTGACATGGGCTTAGCGTTCGTACTTCTTCTAACTTGGTGTGAATCGCTACGATGCACCTCTAATGCACCCTTATTGGTGTGTTGGAGAGATCCATGATTTTACCTCTTGTTGGACTTACGGTAAGAGTGGTGTCCAGTAGGTGGCGCTAATCTTAAGGGGCGAGATAAAACCCTTCTTGTGAGGCTAATTTTGGGGAGGTGACCCCTAGTGGTGCGGATGAGGCCTGGTAGGGTTGAGTGCACCAAGAGGAGGCGTGATGCAAGCCTTCGCTAGACGCCTCCATCAAGGCGTGGCTAGAGGGGCGCGAGGCCCTCGCGAGACGCTTCCAGCGAGGCGCGGCTAGGAGCGTGAGGCGAAGCATCTGGGCATGCGGCTTTCGCGAAACGCCTCCAGAGAGGCAGGGTGGCTGGGCATGAGGCCCACGCGAGGCTGGTGGATGCTGGGCACGCCGAGTTGTGGCACGCCCTCTCGCGAGACGCCTCCAGCGAGGCGCGGGGCACCCCTCGCGAGGTGGAGTACCTGGGCACGCGGCCTTCGCGAGATGCCTCCAGCGAGGCGTGGTGGCTGGGCGCGAGGCCCTCATGAGATGCTCTTTGCGAGGCCTGTATTTAGGCGTTTAGGGGACTTGAGTATATACTTTGGATCTTTCACAAGCATGAAATTTTGAGCATCCACACTTGCCCCTAGTCTAGGAGAGGACCTTTAGGTGCTCTGGTAGAATCTTCTCTTTGATTCTTATAAATAGGTCTTCATGCCTGGCCTATTATTTACACTTCATCTCCTTAGCTTAGTGGCATTTAGACCCTTGCTCTCTTCAAGAGGTAAGGGGTTCAATCCCCCACAACCTCACTTTTGCTATTTTTTTCTCTTTTTTTTTTTAATATTTGAGCTAATTTTCGGTATGTTTATATCCCTTCATATATTTGAAGGCTAACACATCTTTTTTGTTTATTTTTGCAGACGCGTACTTTCGACTACTTGTCTTTATTTGACCGTGACAGAGCTTTTGGCCCTTGACCTCTTTTTGACCACGTCAGCGCCCAATTTTACTTGCTTGAGGTATACTTTCTTTCTCCCTTATGTTTATTGGGTCCAAATTAGCACCACTCAGAATGGGGTACTTTGGCCTGAGCTCGTCGTGAGTTAGCCTTGACGCATGCCCCTTTATTCATACCCCGTAGTTGGTCATTTAGAGTGTTTGTGCCTAGAGGTTTTGAGCCCATTCCTTTGTGTTTTGTAGCAATCCTCCCATTTATACGTGAACCCTTTTTGCTTTCGGGATGAGGTCTCATGGCAAGTGAAGGTCCATTCAGCATTCCTCTGGGGGTTGAGTTTGTTGACTTGTCTTCAGACTCAGAGTCCCCTGAGGAAAATCCTTACCGTGACCATGACACTTTAAGGCAGGCCCGTATTCGTCATCTTGAGCACATGGCCGAACTTAGGCGTAAAATTTGGGTGGTAGAGAGCGAAATTGACTCGGTGTTGAGGGGAGACGGAGTACCCTTCCCTCCTGACCTTAGTGACCATGTAGCGAACCTTAGGGTGACCCTTTTAGATTTGCAGGTGGAGTTGGAGTTTATGGAGGGACATCTTCTGCCTGAGCCTCGTAGCCCGTTCTTTCCTGATGACTGTCATGGGGCCGCCCCGTCTTCTCTTCAGCCCTTATTTTCGATCTTCCCTAGTTTAGCGCTTCCACAGCCGATGCCCCAGTGGAAGACTCTTGCTAGGAATAAAAAATGGAGGGTAAAGTATCCTATCTCCTCCTCACCTTTTTCTTTTGGTTTTGCAGATATGTCGAAGAGAGGACGACGACAGGTGTCCGTTGATGACAGGGACGATGCCCCCTATTGGCATCCACCCTAGTGTCCCACTTGCCTGAAAATAAATTGATGGAAATTGTACAGCACTACCGTGTTCCCCCAGAGTACGCATTATACACCCGTTCGGACAAGTGCCGGGCTGACTGCCCTAATACTGGCTTCGTGGCCCTTAGTGAGCATATCCTGAAGGCGGGTGGTATAATCCCATTACACCCATTCTTCGTTGCGGTTCTCAACTATTTTGACCTCGCTCCACTTCAGCTGGCACCCAACAGTTGGCTGACCTTGAGCTGCCTCTTTATCGCGTTTATGGAACTTGTCCGTCGTGCTCCTACGGCCCAAGAGGTGCATTTCTTGTACAATCTCATGCCCTCTCCCAAATCCAAGGGCTTTTATTTCCTGCAAAAACCAATACTGCAGTCCCCTTTATAGATGGCGCAATGTCCAACCGGGGTCCTGGAAGCAGGACTTTTTCTTTGTGCAAGGCCCCCTTTCTGTTTGTGAGCACTTTCGTGCTGCTCCCAGTAAGTACTTTGAACCACCCTTTTTTTTTCTTTTTGAAACTTATTGTTTTATAACTTTTTGTGTCGACTATGGTGTGAATTGTGCAAAGCAGTTCGCCATACCTGTAGTTGTTGGATCAGAGGCGGACGCTATGAACATATTCCTCAGTGCTGACCGCGCCGTGAGAAAGGCTACATACCTCTTCACTGTGGAAAAACTCAACCTTCACAAGCTGTCCCTGGTTTTCAGATCCCGGGTTGCTGTGGACTCTTCCCAGGTCAAAGAAGATGAAGGTGCCTCGGCTGAGCCTTGCCCAGGTGAAGGTGAGGCCGAGTGTGTGCCGTTGGGAGTCTCCCTTGGCCACGGGCAACCTCACCAGCCATCTCCGTCCCCCGGGGAATGCCCTCCCTTTGCCCCATTCGACCCTGACATGGCTTCCCAATCTCAGGACCTACAGGCCATGCTGGGGCATTTTGTTTGCCCCGATCCTGCGGACTTTGACACTTTTCCTCAGGCTCCCCTCGACCCCGATCCATTGGGGGCTTACTTTCTCGATCTTCCTGCACCCCCTCCTGATCTACCCGGGGCTCATTTTTCCGATCTTCCTGCGCCCCCTCCTGTTTCGGCGAGCGGGTCGTCTGTCCTCACCCAGCCAGGTACCCTTGGCTCAGATGGGGCGCCCTGGTGGGCCGCATGGCGGCCTCTTACGAGCGACGGTATGTCCAAATCGCCTCAGGCCTCCCCGAAGCTGATTGGAGTGGTCTTGGGAGTTTCACTATGTCAAACCTTGGGGAGACTCTTACGCGCTCTACTGCTTGGGTGAGTTCAGGCATCTTATTTCAGCCTTATATCTTTTTATTTCCTTCTTTTTTTTGTTACTTATCACTGTTGTTGTTATTTTTCTTGTGTAGGCCTATACCGTGGCTCAGCGGTTTGCCGACTCGGCTCACAACCTTTCCACGTCGAATGCTGAGAGGGACCGTCTTGCGGTTCGGGTCCAGGAGCTCGAGGGGGAGCTTGCTGAAACCAGGTCTAGGGTAGAAAAGGCTTTGCAAAAATTTCTGCCTCATCGAAAAAGAAGAAGATGGCGATTGCCAAGGCCACGATGTTGCAGGAAAGGGTCACCAGCCTAGAGGCCGAACTCCAGGGTGCCAAGGCTACCGCGGCTGCGTTGCAGGAGAGGGTCGCTTCCTTGGAGGTCGAACTTGAGGGTGCTAAGGCTGCTGCAGTCACGTCGCAAGAGAGGGTTGCTTCCTTAGAGGCAGACAGGGCAGCTATTGAGTATAGGTCCATAGAGCGCGCCCTTTACGGTGAATGGAGGCAAGATCCAAACTTCGATTTCTCCTCCTTTGGAGAGCACGCCATTGCCCGGGCGGCTGGGTGGAACTCCCGTAGCAGGAGGCCTTGAGATCGTCACTTCATAATTTTTGCCAGTTAGGCTGCTGTGAATGTATGCTCATTCAAGCCTTATTGTGCTTGTAATATATTTTTTTTTAAATCTTGTCATGATACCAAGACTCTCTTTTAATATATACATATGCGGTTATTCGTCTCTTATTCCTCTGTGTTTGAGGTCTTTTTGAGCCCGTATGATGGGGTTTGGTAGGTTCCCCTCTTTTATTTATAAGGCTAGAGGTCCTTTGGAGCCCATGTGAAAGGGTTCAATGGGTCCTTTTTTGGTGCCTCTTGATTGTTCTTATAAGGATATATTGACCCCTTGGGTTCTAGCTATCCTTTTATATATTTTTGCGCGCGCTTATTATTTCTTGCGAGAAGCGTCCTTCTCGTCATTATTCATAGTACTATTTTTGCAAGGGTCTCTTTTAGGACCCTTTTTGGCTAGACGGCTTGGTGGCCGCTCTAGGCTTATTGGCGGGTGCTCTTTCTGGGGCTTCTCCCTTTGAGAGAGTATCTGCCTTTATTTGGAAGCTTGTTTTTTTTTATAAGACCTTTTGGCCTCCTTGATGTTCGTAAGGGTAGCTAATCCTTGTAAACTTTAGGAGATGCCTTGCAAGGTCTCCTCCCTGTTTGTTAGGGTTCACCACGCATTTTTTTTTTAAAGAATTCGTTTAAGGCCCTGATACAATGGGTCCTTTTGGGTTCCTCCTGATAGAGGGTCCTTTTTAGGATCCTCCTGATAGAGGGTACTTTTTAGGATCCTCCTGATACAAGGAGTCCTTTTGGGTTCCTCCTGATAGAGGGTCCTTTTTAGGATCCTCCTGATATGAGGAGTCCTTTTTAGGATCCTCCTTTTTAGGAGCTCTTTTTAGGATACGAGGATTCCCTTTAAGGAACTCGTTTAAGGCCCTGATATAAGGGGTCCTTTTGGGTTCCTCTTGATAGAGGGTCCTTTTTAGGATCCTCCTGATAGAGGGTCCTTTTTAGGATCCTCCTGATACGAGGAGTCCTTTTTAGGATCCTCCTTATTAGGATACGATGGGTCCCTTTAAGGAACTCGTTCAAGGCCCTGATATAAGGGGTCCTTTTGGGTTCCTCCTTTTTAGGATCCTCCTGATACGAGGAGTCCTTTTTAGGATCCTCCTGCTTGCTGTATGCTTTGCCTCCTGTCCTACCCCCCCAAGTGTTTGGTGAAATTTATTTCGGCAAGCACTTTGGTTGATGCTCGCATAGAAAAGAAAAATAACATGCGAAGATGTGAACAGTTTCATTCATAGTAGGCAGGTTACAATGATATATATATATAAAGTTTACATCTACTTGGGAGGTTATCTAGGCAACCTCTTTGATTCTTGTCTACTAAGCTAACATAACACGCACCAAACTAAGCACAGAGACTGCTTGCATTGGATGTGGAAGTCTCACTGGTAGTACTTCTTGAGGTGTTCCGCATTCCATGCTCGAGTGATAACTCTGAATGTCAAGTATACAGTTTATTACAACAATAAATAAATTTCAAAAAAATGAAATTTTGAAAAAAAATCATTCATCATAATATGTGAAATAAATAGTTTATTACAACAATTTTTCCAAAATTCACATAATAACTTGATAAATAGTCTTGGACTTCTAATTTAAAATATATTTTCAAAGCAAGATTGACTACGGAATTAATTACATAAGATTAATTTTTATTCATATTTTTTATAAATTATTTTCAATATGCAATCTTTGAGGACATTTTTTATATCACCAAATAAAAAAAAAAGTGTGTGTTTTTAATTTTTCTTTTGCTCGAGGACTAGCAAAATATTAAGTTTGGGGGTGTGATAACTCTACAAAATAGAGTTATTTTACCACTTTTTATGTGCTAATTGTTGCTTAATTCTTGAGTTTTTAATTGATTTATTAAGTTTTTAAGTAATTTTGAATTTAGTAGTCCTATCATGATTTTATATAATTTTGTGTGTTTTTATAAGTATTTTGTTGTAAAATGTTAATTGAATTATTATTGTTTAAGTTAGTGGTAAAAAAATGTTGTATTATTGAACTTAATTGTAAAATATAAATTAAGTTATAATTAATATTTTTAAAGAATTAAATTGATTTATTTTATAGTTGAAAATATTGTATTATGATTTATTTTATATTTATTTTGTAGGGAAATTTATGACATTTTGCTCTTGAAAAGAAAGAAAAATAAAGGAATTGTGGTATTTTCAAGGAAGGAAATGAAGAAAAGAATGGCATTTTTAAAAATCCATAAGAAAGCCCACTCTCCACCATAGCCACCAAAAGACCAAAAAAAAGTCACATTTTTCTTCCCAATGTTTTTTCTTTCACTCAAATATCAATTCACTCTTCCCTATTTTTCTCACCTAAATAAACATTCCTAATTTATTTTTTTACCCTAGCTTTTCACTAATATTTTACCCAACCAAACATTTCATCTTTCCAATACGCTTACACTTACTTTATTTATCCTACCACTTCCCAACACAATTAAATTAATCAATTTATTTATTTTAATTTGATTAATTTAATCTCCATATTTTGCCTATAAATAGAGTCTTGTAAGACCATTTGGGGAGCTCTTCTTCTTCATTTTTTTTCAACATCTTCTACACATTTTTCTCTCTTTTTTTCACTAGTTTCTCTCTACCATTTTCATCTTTTGAAGAGCATGTCAAGTATGTTATTTTGTAATTTTTATCTAGTTATGAGCTTCTAATCTTTTTCAAAGGTTATTAAGATGATGATGAAGCAAAATGTAACTAGATAGTATTTTTTGTTGTATGTTGATTTCCCATTTGTACAACATTGTTTATGGATTTTTCTATAAAAAATATGCATTTTTCATCTATTATTGATTGTTAAAGCATGTTACACTTAGTTCTTCATTATGCAAAAATATGATATTCTTTGATTAAATGTTTTTCATTAAATTGTTCACATCTAATTCTTAGAGCATAAGTATCATATTTTGCCTAAACATAATCTCTTTGATTTTTTGTAGTTTCATTAGGTTGTAACACAACTAATGCTTAGAAATTATATCTTATATAAGTGAAGAAAAATCCTACATTTTTGAAAGAGTAACTTGTGCTTGAATAGAAAATAAATTTTGAAATAATATATAGTGTGATTTATTTCAACTATATTAAAACTTGGGAATCAATATACTTATAAATACTATTGAACTTGCATTTTGTGGATTCTAACATCTTAATAATCTTATTTTATATATCTCATTTGAAAATAATTTTTCTATTTAATCTTAAATCTTTTTATTACTTGTGTTTTATTTTTCTAAAACAAAATCTCATCAAATATTTGGAACTAGGTTAGAATATTCTTGCTTTGTTTGAAATAGTTTCTTTTGATGTTAGTCAACTCCCATGGGTTCGACCTCGTACTTACATGAACATTATATTCCGAAACGATTCGTGCACTTGCGAGTTTAAATATTAAAACACCCTCTTTTGGGATCAACATCGAGGCATGACGGTGTCGTCCATGCGCGCCAGCTTATAGGTGTTTGCTGGTATGCATTGAGCGACCTGGTAGGGTCCTTCCCAGTTCGCCCCCAGTACCCCCGCCCCCAGGTCTCGCGTGTTGGGGAGTACCTTCCTCAATACTAAGTCTCCTACCCTAAACTTTCTCTCTCGCACCCTTGAATTGTAATACCTCACTACCTGTTGCTGATATGTGGCCAGCCTTAGTTGTGCCCTTTCTCTCTTGGCTTCCAATAGGTCCAAGTTCCCGACCAACGCTGTGATGTTAGCCTGGTCATCGTATGCTTGCGTGCGGAAGGAGTTAACCTTCATTTCTACCGGAAGGACAACTTCATAGCCGTAGGCCAAGGCGAAAGGTGTCTCCCCAGTGGTGGAACGGGGGGTGGTCCTATAGGCCCAGAGCACATTTGGGAGTTCCTCGACCCAGGCCCCTTTCAACTTTTCCAACTTAGTTTTCAAGTTCCTTTTCAGGATCTTGTTGATGGCCTCTACTTGTTCATTGGCTTGGGGGTGTACTACTACGGAGAAACTCCTTCTGATTCCTTTTACCTTGCAGTAGTCCTCGAACACCCCTTCTTCAAATTGCGTTCCATTGTTAGAGATGATCTTGTAAGGTACTCCGAACCTGCAAACAATATATTTGTTGACGAAGGTGGTGATCTGCTTAGCCGTTATGTTGACTAAAGGCTCCGCTTCCACCCACTTAGTGAAATAGTTGATCGCTACCACCGCATATTTAGCTCCTCCTCTTCCGGTTGGCAATGCCCTTATCAAATCAATCCCCCACACTACGAAGGGCCACGGGCTGGTCATGGTCACCAGCTCATTTGGTGACTGTCGTGGGTAAGTCGCATGCCTCTGGCTCTTGTCACACCTTCTCGCGAAGTCACTCGCGTCCTTCTCCATGTTAGGCCAATAATACCCCTGGCGGACGACCTTTTTTGCCGTGGACTGCCCCCAGCATGGTTTCCATATTCCCCTTCGTGTATCTCTTATAAAACTTTTGACGCCTCTCCCTTATCAACGCACCACAGGAATGGGGTAGAGAAGCCTCTCTTATACAAGATTCCATCTACTAGGGTGTATTAGGCGGCTCTGTAAACCAGTCTGCGGGCCTCTTTATTGTCCAAGGGCGAGGTCCCGTCATTTAAGTACCTCCTAATGGGTGCAAACCATGGCTCCTCAGAGCTCTTGACCGTGTTGATCCTCTCTTCGGCTATGCTTGGCTTGGGGAGATATTCGACCGGTATTGACTCAAGCGTATCTTCGTCTCGTGTGGGGGCGAGTTTCGCGAGTGCATCGGCGTTCGCGTTCTGCTCCCTGCGGATCTTTTCTATCGTGTATTTTTTGAACTAATCCAAGTACTCCTTCACCTTGGTAAGGTATGCAGCCATTTTTGGACCTCTAGATTGGTATTCGCCCTTCACCTGAAACACTACCAGCTGAGAGTCACTAAAGACATGCAAGTGGGATACCTTTAACTCCTTTGCTAGTCGCAGGCCGGCCACAGCACCTCATATTCTACCTCATTATTGGAAGCCTCGAATCCAAATCTCAAGGCACAATACATCTTGTGCCCTTCAGGTCCCGTCATCACTATGCCAGCGCCGACTCCCCCTTCGTTAGACGCCCCATCTACATGGAGGCTCCATTCTTCGGGGTGCCTTTCCTCTTCGTGCGCCAGTTCATTCTCCTCTATTTCCCCCTCCTCTTGGGGTCGGTAGGCGAACTCGACTATAAAGTCTGCAAGTACCTGCCCGTTGATTGAGGTCCTTGGGGTGTAAGTGATGTTGAACTGACTCAATTCAATCGACCACTTTAATAATCTTCCTGAAGTTTCCGGCTTATGCAAGACTTGACGTAGGGGGGTGTTGGTGAGCACCTCAATCGCATGAGCATGACAATAGGGCCTGAATTTTTGAGAAGCCACTATCAGGGCATATGCTAACTTCTCTATTTCCAGGTACCGGGTTTCTGCATCTACCAACCGCTTACTCACATAGTAGACAGATTGCTAGTGCTTCTTTTCCCCCTTGACCAAGGCGGCGCTTATGGCATGCTCTAATACAGCTAGATACAGGTACAACTTCTCCCCTTTTTATGGCTTGACCAAAAGGGGTGGCCTTCCAAGGTGTTCCTTCAGCTTGGTGAAGGCATCCTGGCATTCGTCATCCCAAGCGAACTTTTTGTTCCATTTTAGGATGTTGAAGAAAAGGAGGCATTTGTCAATCGACCTGGAGATGAATCTATTGAGGGCTGCCACTCTCCCCGTCAGGCATTGCACCTCTTTTTTGCTTCGTGGTGGGCTCCTTTCCAGCAAGGCCTTGATTTTTTCAGGATTAGCCTCGATACCTCAGGAATTCACCATGAAACCCAGAAATTTTCCTGACGAAACTCTGAAGGTGCATTTGAGTGGATTCAGCTTCATTCTTTACCTGCGAAGGGTGTTGAACATCTCCATGAGGTCGCTGGTGAGCTCTTCTGCTTTCTTTGTCTTCACCAGCATATTGTAACGACCCAAATTCAGTGTTAAGGCTTAAGGGCCTGGAGTAGTGTGCCTGGAGGGCGTGATGGGATTTTGTCTGTGATTTTATTAAGTTTAATGCATCATTATGATTTATTTCACGTTATATGACTATTTGATTATTTGAGATGCATGACTATGTGAATCAGTATGCATGTAGAACTGATTGTCTTAAAATGAGCATGATCGTAACTTGGCCATGTTAGGGCATAACTGTGATAATTGTACTATGTGAATTGTGCCATGTGAGTGTGATGTTTTATCAGGATGCACGCATCGAGACGGTCCTAGAGAGCCAGTTAGTCTAAAAGTCACAACGGGATGTTGAACCCGGCTCGGGAGGAGCCCAGGGGTACTTCGGGAATCTTATAAGTTGAGTTTAGAAAGAGTGATTAGTTATTGGTATTTTGGTAACCATTTGTAACTGCTGTGAGTAACAAGTTTTAAGATAGGAAGTGGTAGAATTGAAATGAAAGTGTTAAGACTTAAGTACCCTTGAAGGTTTAGCTTAGAAGGATTAGTAAGGAGGGGTAATTTGGTCTTTTGGCAAGGCAAATAGACATTATGCAGCTGGGATTTAGGGGGTACGGTTTGGGAATTTGGGTCACTTGTGGCTTTGATAAAATTAGAAGAGAAGGAAAAGAAGAGGAGAGAAAGGCTAGGGCAAAGAAGAAGAAAGAAGAAGAGGTGTAGAAAGGGGCTGAAGTGGGAAGCTTAGAAGGAGATCAAGGGAACTTTTAGAGTGGATTCTACTCTTGAGGTAAGGATCTTATTCTTATTTAAGTTTGTTTTCTGTGTTGGTTGAAGAATTTAATGCTTGAGTTAAGATTTTCATGGGTTTTGGTTTGGGTTGTTGAATTTGAAATCCAAGGAGTGGATCTTGTGGGTATTGATGTTTGTATTTGATTCTAGTGTTTATAGGGTGTTAGATTGTTCATATGAGGTTTGGATTTGAGTTTTGGGGTTTAGGTATTGGTTTGGGGTGAATTGGAGAGGTTAAAGCTCGGGAAAAATGCAGGAAAAACCCAGAAAATATGGGTTCGCGATGGAGCGCCGCGGCCCTGTTCTTGGGCGCCGCGGCGCGAGGAGGCTTCAGGATGAGGGCATGGGCTCTGGGCGCCGCGGCCCTTGAGGGGTGTGCCGCGGCCCTAGGCCATTTTGGCAGCCCAAAAGTTGAGTCTTTGGGGCTTTTGCCTGGGGACTCGGGGGATGGTTCCGATACTTTGCTTTATGGATTTAGAGGTCCCGGGAGTGCGGAATTGGTCCCGGGAAGTGGTTCTAGGCTTGGTTAGTATTGAAAGTATTTTATGTGTGTTGTGACTAGGATTTCGGAGGGGCTCGTGCTTGTGGACCGTGCTCGTGATCGTGGTGCATCGGAAAGCACGGAATACAGGTAAGAAAACCGTAACACCCGAGTTTAGGGCATGGCCCCACTGTGTGATTGTAGGGCGTGGCCCCGGATTGTATTACGTGCAAATGCTTAACCTTAAATGAACCGTGATGTGTGTGAATGTTTATTTTGAATGTACTATATGTGTGATTATGATGAAATGAGCGGCAGAGGCCGGGTACGGCGTAGGCCGGGGCGGCCGTGGGCCGAAAGTAACACACAGCACATGGGATGCTTATATTCAGGGTGGGACCCAAGGGATACATGAGTTATCCTCGCGGTGAGAACCAAAACTCCAGGCTTTGGTAAGGCCTTGGGAGCGGCATGGCCGTACTTGTTTATTATGATGGTTTTCCTATGTGTCAGTGAATTATTGCCAGCTATTTGTTTTGCATATGTTATGTGTTATTTGGGTTTTCTTGCTGGGCTTCGGCTCACGGGTGCTCCGTGTGGCAGGTAAAAGCAAGGAGTCAGTCAACCGGCCATGAGTATGGAGAGCGTGGGGGCGGCGCGTACATGTTCGGCCTGCCCGACTGCTTTGGTTGGGGGCATTTTGTATATGGCTGTATTTAACCATTCTTTTGATAACTGATCAAGTGTAGATCTATTTTTGAGTTGTAAATATTTTGTAAACCTTATTTTGGGATCCCAGATGTTTTATATTTAACGTTTTCAATGAAGTTGACCATTTTAAAAGATTACAGCCTTAAACTCTGGTTTAATCACACTTTTGGTTTTAGGAACCACTTTGAGTCAATTAAATGCACAATTTATGTTTTAAACTCACTTAGTAACGGCTCTAAGGTAGTAGGGCGTTACACATATCGTCCACGTACACTTTCATGTTACTTCCTATTTGATTCGCGTTGTTCACCAACCTCTGATAAGTGGCACCTGCGTTTTTTAAACCAAAGGGCATCACTTTATAGCAGTACAACCCCTTGTCCGTTATGAACGAAGTGTGCTCCTCGTCAGCAGGGTTCATGGGTATTTAGTTATACCCTGAATATGCGTCCATGAAGCAAAGTAGCTCGTGTCCCGCTGTGGCGTCTACCAACTGGTCTATCCTAGGAAGCGGGAAGTTGTCCTTAGGGTAGGCCTTGTTGAGGCTGGTAAAATCCACAGAAGTCCTCCATTTTCCGTTGGGCTTCGGGACCAGCACTGGGTTCGACACCCATAGTGGGTAAAATGCCTCTCAAATGAACCCGTTCGCCTTCAGCTTGTCAACCTCCTCTTTTAGGGCCACGTATTTGTCTGGGTCTAATGCTCTCATTTTCTGCCTCACTGGCCTTGCTTTCGGGTCGATGTTCAGATGGTGGCACATGACCGCTGGGTCTATCCCTACCATATCCTCGTGACTTCAGGCGAATACATCGAGGTTGGCTTTTAAGAACTCTACTAGTTTCTCCTTCATGTCACCGACAAGGTTTTCTCCTACCTTCAACTTCCTCAACGGCTCATTCATGACTGTTATTTCCTCCAATTCCTCTACCGGTTCAGCTATGGGCTCTTCTGTGACTCGTGGGTCTAACTCGCTTGGGTTCGCGCCTTCATGCACAACCATCGCCATAGGTGTTGTCAGCTTTGTGGCTGTGCAGAGGGATGTGTTATAGCATTCCCTCGCTTCCTTTTGCTCTCCTTTCATGCATGATATTCCCCCGGGAGTAGGGAATTTCATAGCTAAATGGTATACAGAAGTTATCGCCTTCAATTCTCTTAGGGATGGTCTCCCTAATACCGCGTTGAAGGCTGAGGCGCAATCTACCACAACAAAGTTTGCCATTATGGTGGCTTGTCTGGGCTGCTCTCCCATAGTAAGGGCTAACTCGATTGCCCCTAGGGGCTGTATCGAATCTCCCGTAAATCCATACAAAGAAGTAGTGCAAGGCTTTAGGTGGCAGAGGCTTAGTCCCATCTTCTCCAGCGCTGGGCGATATAAGATGTCCACAGAGCTTCCGTTATCCACCAAGACCCGATGCACCCTCATGTTAGCAAGCTGGACAGTCAACACTAGGGGGTCATTGTTGGGGAAGTGTACACCCCGAGCGTCTTCTTCGGTGAAGGTTATTGAGTCATTTTCACCGTTAAAACTCTTTGGGGGGCGCTGCTCCAGACTTAGGAGGCACGGTGGTGGACTTCGTCTGGCCTCCCTGGCATATCTGTCTCGTCCCTTCCTTAATTCGCCCCCGAATCCTGGTCCTCCAAAGATGGTCCCGACCTCTCCTTGCACTTCTGGGGCTACTTCTCACGCCCGCGATGAGGATGCATCTTCTTTTGGCCTATGGTTCTCCTTGCGTACTTATCTGCCCAAATGCCCCATGCGGATGAGCTCCTCAATTTCCACCTTCAAATGGTTGCATTCTGTAGTTGTGTGGCCTATATCTTTGTGATACTGGCAATACTTGCTGGGGTCTCTTTTAGACCGGTCTTTTTTCATTGGCGGAGGCCTTCTGAAAGGGACCTGGTTTTCGTTTGTAACGAAAATATGCTCTCTCGCATGGGTGAGGTCAGTATAAAAGGTGTAGGGGCCTTGTCTGCGCTCGTCAGAGCGCTGATGCTTCCGAGGTCGATCATCTCTTGCCCCCTCATAGACCCTCTTTTTCTTTGCATTGCCTTGGCTCTCCCGGATTGAGGGCTTCGGTGAATTCTGGTCATTTCCGGCCTTGAGGCTCTCGTGACCATCTTCCACGTGAATATACTTCTGGGCCCGCTCGTAGAAATCATCCAAGTCCGTGACCTCCCTCTTGAGCATGTTATCCCATAACTTGCTTCCTGGGTGCACTCCAGCTGTGATGGCCATTTTTAGCTCTCTGCAGGTCAAGCTCTCTACTTTAGCTGCCTCCATATTGAACCTGTGAATGTAGCTCTTTAGACTCTCGTTTTCTCCTTGCTTCACATTGGCGAGGCTGGTGTCTGGCATCGTGTAGTCCTGCACGGCGTGGTGCTGCTGGAGGAATTCATCAGAAAATTGTTGCCAAGATCAGATGAATCCCGGTCTAAGTCTTTTGAACCATTTGTACGCGGGCCCTTTCAATGTGACAGCGAAGCAATGACATCTGGCCCCGCTACTAATTCCCCTCAGCTTCATCAGGTCGTTAAATGCATCCAGATGGTATTTCAGATCTGTGCTTCCTTCGTAGGGGGTCATATGGGGCTCCTTGAAGTTGGCCGGGAGCTGGATGGCTTAAATCTCCTTGATGAAGGGCAGGTGCCAACAAATATTTCGCTTTATTCAAGTAAGCAACCATCTTCAAACCTCGAGCTTGATATTCCCCAGTAATTTGATTAACCACCAACTGGGAGTCACTGTAGATTTCAAGCGACTTTATGTTCATGTCCTTGGCTAACCATAAACCTGCGAGCAACACTTCATACTCGGCTTCATTGTTAGACACCATGAAGTCGAATCTAATCGCGCAGTGAAATCGATGCCCTTCAGGCGTTATCAAAATCACTCCGGCTCCAGCGTGATGTTCATTAGAAGAATCGTCTGTAAACAACTTCCAAGAGGGAGTTTGGCTTTGAGGTTCAGGCTCTTCTATTTGCTCGCTATCTGGAAGCCCAGTGAGCTCCGCGACGAAGTCAGCCAGAGCTTGTCCTTTTACCACTGATCACGGTAGGTAAGAGATTTCAAAATGCCCAAGTTCCACCGCCCATTTTAATAATCGGCCTGCGGCTTCTAGCTTCTGCAGAGCTTTTCATAGAGGCTAGTCGGTCAAAACTGTGATTGGGTGAGCTTGGAAGTACGACCACAACTTTCTAGAGGCTAAGATCAAGCAGTAGGCTAATTTTTCAATAGGCGGATACTACAGCTCTGCTCTTATTAGCCTTTTTCTTACATAATATACAGCTTTCTACACATTTTGCTTACATACTGATGCATCCATAAATGATAGGATCTCGTGCCCTGAAGTGGCATCGACCAGCTGGTCGATTCTCGAGAGTGGGAAACAATCTTTTGGGCAGGCTTTATTAAGGTCTGTGAAATCCACGCATGTTCTCCATTTACCATTCGGCTTGGGTACTAGTATGGGATTAGAGACCCACGATGGATAAAACACTACCCTGATGAATCTGTTCTCCTTTAGCTTCTCGACTTCTTCCTTTAAAGCTTTTGATCTATCTTTCTCGAGCAGCCTTATTTTTTGTTGTACTAGTGGAAAACTTTTGTCTATGTTCACGACATGGCTGATAACTACTGGATTTATTCCAACTGTATCTTTATGCGACCAGGCAAAGACTTCCTGGTTCTTCTTCAAAAATTCCACCAGTTTTTGTTTTGTTGTTGTCTCTAAGTTTTTACCGACTTTCACAACCTTGGCTTGATCTGCTTCATCAAGTTAGACCTCTTCGAGGTCCTCAATGGGTCCTACATCTTCATCAAAATCCCCAAAGCGAGGATCCAAGTCCCTATCCTCACGTTGGGCAACACCCTATTTGGTGACACAATCACCTGATTGGGCTTGTACTTCATTGGCCATCTACAACTGCTTTCTGGCGATTTCCCTCGATCCACCTTTCTTTGCCTTAGATATCAAGGTGTTGTAGCACTCCCTCGCTTCTCGTTGGTTCCCCAACATGCATCCTACCCCTGCGTCAGTTGGGAATTACATAGCAAGGTGCCAAACCGTGGTAACAGCTCGCAGGTCTACCAGAAGAGGCCTCCCGATTACATCATTGTACGTGGAAGGAAAATCAACTACTATGAAAGTATTGAGTAATGTCCTGTTCGCAGGCGCAGCACCTACTGTAACTGGGAGCCTAATCAACCCTGTTGGTGCGAGCCCTTCACTGGAAAAACCATATATGGTTTGGTTGCATGGATGCAAGTCCTTTACAGACAACTTCATCCTTTCTAACGAAGACTTGTACAAGATGTTGATTGACCTCCCTGTGTCAACCAACACCCTCTTAACCATCATATTGGCAATTTGGACGTCTATGACTAGTGGATCTGAATGTGGGAATCGGACATGCTGCGCATCATCCTCAGAA
Organism: Humulus lupulus; assembly: GCF_963169125.1. Lineage (NCBI taxonomy): Eukaryota > Viridiplantae > Streptophyta > Magnoliopsida > Rosales > Cannabaceae > Humulus > Humulus lupulus. The sequence goes on along the minus strand of NC_084796.1, from coordinate 29,720,341 downwards.
AAAGTTATCAGCTTTTCCTCCGTACGAGCTTTTTTAGGCACTCGATCCTCCACACTCATCATCTCGATGTCCTGGTCGTGGCGTAAGGTACGAGAGTACCGCTCCCTTGCTTTCCCACTATCTCTTGCAAGGTGTGGGCTGCCACAGATGGTGAATAACGTACCTGCCACAGGAGCTGGCGGTAAAGGTGGCGAGCGTTGGCGTGCAGGTGCCTGCTCGTTGCCTCCTTGAGCTTCTCGCTGAGAACCTCATGCTGCTCGTACGTACCTCCTTAAGTTTCCCTACCTGATAAGGAACTCAATCTCGTCCTTCAACTGGTTACACGCATTAGTGTCATGTCCGTAGTCGTTGTGAAAACAACAAAATTTTGTTCGCCCTTTTTCCACCGTTTTTACCATTTCCATTCCCATTGCCTTTTCTGTTGCCATTGGGTTTATCCGATCCATTGGCGGCTTTGGCGGGATCTTCCTTTGGCCCCTTGTCCTTCGTATGTACCAATCATCTCGATCAAGAAACTCCTGGGTACTTTTTACCCCATTCTTCCTTAGGCTATTCCAGAGGGGAGAATGGCGCCTCACTCCAGCAGTTAGGGCCATCATTTTTCCTTCGTATCCCTCTATTTTAGCACCAGCAACTGCTCGCATGAAACACTAGACGTAGTCTTTCAAGGGCTCTCCCTCCTTCTATTGTATCTCGACCAGCTGGTTGGCCTCAGGGGGGTGTACGCAACCAGCATAAAATTGTCCGTAAAATTCCTTCACGAACATTTCCCATGATACTATACTAGAAGGAGGGAACTTAAATAACCATTCCTGCGCAGTGTCAGATAGGGTGGGGGGGAAGATCCTGCAGCGGCCATCGTCTGACACCTTCTGGATATCCATCTGTATCTCAAACTTGTTTACATGAGATACTGGGTCCCCATATCCATCGAAGTTTGACAGTACCGGCATCTTGAACGTGCTGGGAGTTTCTGCTACAGAATCCTCTGTACAAATGGAGTGCCTTTCCTTCGATCATACTCAATGTGGGATGTCCAGCTCCCTACCAGCTGGTGTACTGCCTGTTTTAGTGCATCAATTTGGGCCTGCACAGCGTCGGGGATCACTGGGGCGACTGGTGTCGGAGGAGCGTACTCATCGTGCCTCTCGCGCCTGTCGTTGAGCACATCCCTCAAGTCATCATCTCTACCCCTTTTCTCACTAGCGCCCAACCGATCAAAGACGTTATGCTGTCTAGGCTGCCCCCCATCATTTTGGTTCGTAGGCCTATTTTCTCTTGGCGGGGGGTTCCTATCTCCACCTCTTCCTTCATGCCCCCGACCAGAATTTTTCCTACCAGATTCGGCCTCATTATAATCATGGTCGTCCCTAAACTGCGACTAACTATAGCGCGACCGAATGGTCCCACTGTTTCCTCCTCTAACTGGCATCTCCTGAGCGTCAGGGGGAGACCTGCATTGGTCAGTGGGTCCCCATGCATTATTATGCTGTGGGGGTCCCCTGACCGCAGAGCCTGACTCGTCGTGCCTTCTGTTAGCAGAAGGACGTTGCCCCCTGCTCGGTGGATTTGGCTCATTGGCCCCTAGGCGTCTAGGGCTTCAGGGAGGTTGCCTGGCCCTATTCTGCCTCTGGCGCTGGGGATTGCCTCGACCATCTTGAGAAGGTGGCTGCTGCTCAGGATCTTGAATTTGGATATCCTGTTGAGCTTCAGGCGGTTGCTCTGGCCTTTGAGGGCTTGGCGGTTGAAGTGGAGGACTCGGGTTTGGGGCCCAGTTTGGTGGTGCGTTTGGTGGCTGATCCGGTTGATAAGCCAGTGCAGCTTGTCCCAGAGCCAACTGAATGGCTGCTTCTAAGGCGGCAGTGGCATCTCTCTACCGGCGGGCCATGTCTGCGTGCCGCTCATTCAGTTCCTGGCACTGACGCTCAATTTCTCTCTGCTGTAGAGCCAAGGTCTCCTCCGCATTCTCTTGATTGGCCCTCAAATTGGCCAACTCGTCCTGGAACACACTCAGTGTTGCCTTCAGTGTTTCGGAATCCATTTCTTCCTCCATAAAATCCAAGTGTGGCTCATTTTCAGCCACATTTGGAGGAGGAGGCTGAGAGGATGCAGCGGCGGAAGTCTGCCCAGTTTTCTTAGATGTCTTAGCCATTTGATCTTCTTGAAATCTCGAAATAATTCTCTCAATGAAAGCACCAAAATGTTGACCCTTAATTTGGCCAACGACACGGAGTCAAAATAACGACAGGAAATGAGATGAAAACAAGAAGAGAATCAAATGGAAAGCAAATAACACAAACGATTTATAGTGGTTCGGTCCCAATTGGATGGTAATGACCTATGTCCACTTAGTGTTCTTATTGATATTGAATCCCAATGTTGTGATCAATGAACTAGGGTTCATGAGTTTCACAAGTCTTGAGAGGATTACAATCTCGGTGGATAATCACACTATGATTTTTCTCTCTGAATACAAATATCAAAGGTTCAAAAGTCAAAAGTTCCTTCCTTGAGCCCTCTTCTTCTTATTTCTAGGCTCAAGGGGGGTTACATGGGTCAATGGGCCTTAATTACATTTAAGATCAGCGTATCAAGGTAATAAAAGGAAACATAATAAATGTAATTATTACAAGATTGTGTATCCCAAAGGAAGTAAATGAAAGTATGCAACCAGACTGGTCGCACCTAATACAGAGACTTGACGAATCAATAATTATCTGGTCGATGGTCGAACAGGATCTCTTCACTCGAAACTGACACGTGCCAGCCACGTGTAAGAAAATCGTGCCACGTCATTGGGATCCATTTTTGGGTAAACAAAGATCATCAATCTGTTCAATCACATTCAGCTTAGAGCTCATCAATCTGTTCAATCACATTCAGCTTAGAGCTGACCAATCTGTTCAATCGCATTGAGCTCAGAGCTCACCAATTTGTACAATTACATTGAGCTTAGAGCTCACCAATCTGTTCAATCACATTGAGCTCAGAGCTCATCAATCTAAACAATCTCTATCAAACTCTACTCCACAAATAAGCTCCTGCTAGCTCTTTTCTTTGATGAGTTTATTTTGGGCTCTGCTCTTCTATGAGCTCACTTCTGAGCTCTACTCTTTGATGTGCTTATTTGGAGCTCTGCTCTGCAGTGAGCTCATTCGAATCTCTTCTTCTTTCAATCCAACTTTTCTCAAGCTATTCAATAAAATTATGTGTTTTGCTTAATTTATTGGGAAAATCATTCCCCTACAAAAGGAGTCAGCGATGCTGCACGGACTAGAAGGAAATTTTGTTGCGAGGTCACGTTGACACCTGGTACATTTGTGTTGCAATACAACTTAACAATTTTTGCATAAATTCTCAAAAGTATTTTGGAATTTCAAATCTAAATAAAAAAATATATATATAATTAATCATTATAACGATGTGAGAAGGGACTTTTTGAAGACTTGAAGAGCTTATTGAAGGTTAGAATTAGAAACCAGTTGAGAGACGAATGAGTCATTGATCTAAGTGTCACGAAATCCTAAGTTTATTTTTTTATCAATGTGGTAGTCTAATATGATTCTCTAGTATTAATTAAGATAATTCATGATTTTCTCCTTCATTATTTATATTTGAATTCATTAATTTGTATTTAATTCTTGTGAGGATTGGTCACCATTTATATAATTTGCATATTTTATTTGAGATAAGCATCACTACATAAAGTTGGTTTTATGTCAAATGAAATAAAATCCCTATTACTTTGGACAAGGGTATGACATAAATCTCATAGGCGTGAAAGTTAAGGGATATTACTTCAAGCTTTGGATGACGCAATATGTGGAGATGGGGCTTATTGCGCCAAGCAAGATAATATGTATAAAAAAAATACGCACTTTATACTCATATTTGGTCAATTATTTAGATATTTAGACATAATCATACAAGTATACAAGATTGTACAAACTCAAAATCAATAAATTCTAATGATAATAGAAGAAAACTAATATTAGTGTTACAAGTTATAGATATTAACTATCTATAATTATTATTCCTTAAGCATATTGTTATCCATATTTTCCACCTATGACACGTGGTAGGGCCAAATGGGCCCATGCGTCCTCAGAAGAGGTCCAAGCCCAACCTGGGCCCAGTGACTAATGAATCAGGAAACCCTGAATGCCCATACCATACTAAGCCCGATGACAGGCAAGTAGCATAAGCATAGTAAGAGGGCTAAACCCAAGGTGCATGCACATATTGTTTCCTTGACCAGACGTCCGAATAGGGCAAGCCTAGTCTTCCCTGATGCTGACATGTCCTCGAGAAGTCTGGCAGTTGGTATCCCCAACTAACCTGCAGAAGGGGTACGCACGGAATGTACATTGTTCCTAGGAAACAGTACTGCCACTACCTTGATAAATCATGTCCCCAAGATCCCCTTAGTAGCCCACGCGTGTCAGTCCATACTAACGAACTGACAATAGTTGCAAGGCTCTACTACACTTAAGCCAGCCCAATGGGCCCATATTAATACCATCTAATTATGTTACATCCTTTGTATTATGGCTCCATTAGCAAGCAGATTGTAATTACATCCCTATTGGGCCCGGATTAGTTCGGCCCATGCTACTTGACTGCCTATAAATAGGGCCAGTTGTTCACAATAGCGAGGATCCCATAATTTCTCTTGTAAGCAAAAACTCTTATGAAACTTGTAGAAAAACTCCATTGCCAAAATTCTCTAAAGCCTAATACTAGTGACTCAAGGACTAAGGCTCATTAACGCCCCAACCACGTAAAAATTGTTATTGTCCATCTCTTATTCTTTCTTTCCAGCTCTTATTTCATTACATATTTCTAGTTTCTAAAAAACTTAGTAAACATTTTGGTGCTTTCATTGAGAGCTAAAGAAATCTTGAGTCAACCTTGATAATCTGCGAAAATGGTGAACACCAGGCATACCGTGTTTGATCCAGCTCACCAACAAGAACAAGACAATGGAGAGCCATTGCCCAACCAACCACTTCCTCAAGACCAACCCAAGGATAGGCCTTATCAAGGGCCTCTGCCTGACGACTCCCAGAACTTCGGGGATGGGGGTGACTATGACGAAGGCTATTACGAGGAAGACGAAGGGGACTATGAGGATCACGAGGTTGAGAACGTCGTTGATCCTGACGAGAAGGATAGGGATCTTGAACAGGATGATCCAAAGGTGGTCCATTTGAGACAACAGGTCTTGGATCAAGAAGCCAGGATGGCCGAACAACAGGAGGCCACCGACCAGATGCAAGAGTCCCTACTGGCTCTTCAGGCTTTCATTGCTTCCCAAGGATTAGCAACCAATCCTTCAGCCGTTCCTCCCCCGGGAACACAACCGCCTGTCCCAGCTGTGTGGACTGACGTGCCCAACAACACTGCACCAATTCCTCCTTCGACACAACTCCCGCATCCTGGAGCTAGTCCATCAAATCCTGCTCAAGACAAAGGGAAGGCCAAGATGGTCGATCCCGTTGAAAAAGCAAATCCTCATAAGAAAGCTCCTCCCGCTCAAAAAACCAGGGCTGACCCAGGGCACTTCCCTAGGAAAGAACAGATGAATTGTAACATCCCAAAAATGCTAATAAGGCTTAGTGTCATGCTTAGTGTCATGATTAGTGTGCCTGGAGAGCATAATTGGATATATGTGTGAATGAACTGATTAAATGTGCGACTACGTGGCATACATGATTTAAATGATAATATGAATATATATATATATATATGCATGTTTATGAGTATTAAATATGCATGTGGGCCCGTTCTTGTCAAGGCGGGCATATTTGTAATTTTTGACCCGTTGAGGGTATATTTGAATTATGTATGTATTGTGAGTGAGACCTTAGTATTCTGGGGAAATATTTGACATGTGTGGTCTAAGATGATCATAGTAAGTGGATTAGCGAAATAGTAACAACGGGGTCCAGTACCCAGCTCGGGGCGAGCCTACGGATATTTTGGGGACTTAGTGTGTATTTAGGAGTTATTGGTTAATGTTCTATTATTTGGTGATTAATTGGGCATGTCGAGATTAATTGGGAATTTATAAGACAATTCGAGGATTAGCGAGGAAGGTGCCTAATGAAGTTTCTGCCCTTGGGGGCATTAGAAGATAAGGGGTGTACTAAGGGGCATTGTGGTCTTTCTAGTAAGAAGATAGACTTGCCTTAGGATAACTTAGGCACTGGAAGCCTGTAGACACAAGGAAACAAGACATAACCACTCCTTCTCTTTCCCTAGTCAGTTTTCTCCTTTCCTCTTGGTGTGCATTGAAGCTAGTGGAGTTCTTAGAGGATTGGAGCCAAAGGTTGAAGATTGGAAGCTTGGGGACTAAGGAATCAAGCTAGGATCACTAAAGGATAAACTCAAGGTCGTAATCTGCAGTAGGGGTAAGTGAATTTCTCTGTTCTTGATTGAACTTTAAGCTTGGTTATGGTGTTCTTGAATTCTAAACTCTAGGTTTGGATTTTGGGCAGTGCTAATGGTTTGGTTTAATTTTTTAGGGTTATATGCTGCCTACAATGTTTGGAAATGTTTGTGAGGTATAGTATTGGTTTAGGTTTGGAACTGTAATGAATTCTGGTAGGACAAGCTTGGAGAAAACGCTGAAAAGCCCCGGGATTTCTAGGTTCACGGGGGCACGTCGCGACCCAGTTCATGGGCGTTGCGGCCCGCGTGACCCCAGGAGCCCTAGGCGCTTTTTGTTTTGCAGGCGCGCCGCAGCCCTAAAGGGGCCAGTGGTGGTTTTCCTACCTCTGGGACATGGGGTTGGCGCCTTTGACTTGGGGGCCCGTCGCGACGTTTAGGGCCAGGTCGCAGCCCGTCTAGGCAGCCTTAGCCAAAATATGTTTTTGGGCTCGAGGATTTAACCTAAGCGCTCAAGATGATTTCTACTACCAGGTTTTGTAGAATTCGAAGTCCCTGGGGCTAGTATTTTATTCCAGAAATTTTCATTGGTTTAGGATTTTAATGGTTATCCATTATCGCATTGTGACTAGGTTATACCACAAGGGCTCAGGATTAGTTTTCATGCTCGGGGCTGCCAAATGCTAGCTGCTTGGGACTTGAGGTAAGAAAACTACACCCGAATTGTTAATGGGGCTTAAACCCCAATTAATGAATATGTTATGAATGTGAACATATTTGTATCTGAGAATATCTGGATAGGCATGCTTGTATACGCTGCCATTGACTACTTGTTGTGCATTATGCATTTATGATTATATATGTTTACAGGTCGGCTTTAGGAGGCCGGGGGACAATAGCGAATGCGTGGAACACAGCCCAGCCTAAGGGTTCCGGGGTCGGCTATAAGACCAGGGGACTCGGCCTAAGGGCGCCAGGCCTAAACATTATACAATAAATAAAAGTATGGCTTACACTTAACTGTCTCTACTGATTGATGAGTTTGGTGTACGCTTTTGATTGAGGTGAATGTCACTATTTGGATGGTTGTTTATATCATGTTATTGATTGAATATAATGATTTATGTTTACTATTTTTATACTGTTGCCTAGTTGTGCATGCTGATTTAAGTTTTCTTGCTGAGCCTTGGCTCACAAGTGCAACGTGGTGCGGGTATGGGAAGGGGGATAGCCAGACCAGCCATGAGTGGGAGAGCTTCAGGGGTGGCATGTACATATGCAGCCTGCCCGATCACCATGGTTGGGATAGCTTGGGAGGAACTAGGGTTGAACCCTGTTTTTCCGCTTAGGACGACTAAGTTGTATTCTATTTGTCTTTTAAAAGTCTGTAAACTGGTTTTGGGATCCCGTGTATAAACTTAATATTTTAATGAAAAATAATCATTTTATTGACTAGCCTATTGATGGCAGAAACTCGTCAATGAAATATGGATGGAAAACTCAAAGACTTAATCAGTACCTAATGAACGCAAAAGAACTTGTAGAAATTTGAAGGAAAATTACAAGTGAGCAATAGAAGGAAAACTCGTATATTGCTCTTAGATTAGTCTGACATTACCAGAATTTTTCAACCCCCATTGCTGGAAGGGTTAAGGTCTATTTATAGTGGAGCGCTAATGGCTCCTGATACATTGTGGTCCTGAGGGACAAAATTATACATAAGTACATTGTCAGGATGGTGGCACTAGATGTAGTGGTGCATGAGGTTGTGTTGTCGACTCTGGTATAGGGTCAGAGGCATACAAGTAGTGCCTCCACTCTTCATACTAATTTGTACCACCACTACACATCTGATACGGATGTCAGAGTTACGCTTCTATCCTCCACATGGCCGTACATCCTGTGCCTGATGGTAGTTCCTACATGACCAAGACGCACCATTGCTCCAAGCTTTATTATCTTTGGCTAAATGTTGAATGGTGTTGATGTGGTTTTTCGCCAACAGTGTATTACGTAATCAGCTGGAATAAACTAGTGCTTAAGGATAAACCGTAATTAGAATAATAACTCTTAAGGATGCTTAGAATGATATAGTAAGAACACTCGTTCCTTTTTTACGTGATTCGGAGGCTAAAATCCCCCTAATCCACGAGTCAATATTATTACTGTACATCTCTCTATATTTTGACAAAGTATTTGCATTACACCGAAAAAACCTAACCCCTTCTCTATCCAATGTCTTGGTATTTATAGGGGAACCATCCCAGGATAGGTGCAGGGGCCATCACGTGGATACCCATCCTATATGTGACTTGTCTTGCATAAATGATGAATATTACAATATATATTAAGGTATGGCCTAATCATTAGGCAAAATTGATCATGGTACGTCTGGCATAATCGGACATGTGATGTTTGATCATGCACGTTTATGTTACGTGTCCGAGAATTCAGGGATAACAGACATGTAATGTCTGACCACGCATGTTTATAAATAACGTATCCAGGTTTATAAAGACTCTTGGACATGGCAGGTTGTCAAAGTACTACGACCTAAACATAACGCCAGCTCGTGCCCAGGAGGCTGTATTTTATATCCATCTCTAGCTCGTGCCTTAATGCTTCGTATTCCTCAAATCGTGTTATTACCTGGGGAGTCGTACTGCCCTTGCAGAGGAATTATCAACTTGTGGGTCCCTTAGTATTGTTCTTAGCTAGCAAGCTGTACTCAAACTGCATAAAAGACCCGGGCTGAATATCAGGGCGTACATTTGCCCCCCAAGTCCCTACCCGTGTCTTATGACGTCATTCTTCGACTGACACGGTGGGGACTTTTAAACTTCTGTTGTGATTACCCATGTTGGCTCATTATTTGAGTACTGGACACCGGGAACGCCGTGATTGGCGTCTGTTTGGGTTTCGAGGATTGCATTAAATGGCCTGGCCACCTTTTTTGCCGCCATTTAATCTTTCGAAACATGACCCTCGCATCTCGCGTTTCTTAAGGCCTATTACGTATAAATAGGGCTGGCGATTTTCAGCATTCATTACCTCTCATTTGAAACTTTTCCTAATTTTCTCTCTTCTGAACTTCAAAAACCCTTCTTCCTTTTCTCATAAAATCCTAGAAATCTGCCACCGAAACCTTTGGAAACCCAGTCACCAAGGACCTTTTCAATAACTCCCCTTCTACATTGCTCATTCCTTTCGTCGAAGAACACACTGTAAGTATTCTGTTTTACTAGAACTTTTGTTTTACTGGTTTTTGAGTGTTTCTCTTCTTTCTTTATCATGCTAATCTACACTTCACCGTCACTAGCATTAGGTTGTTCCCACACGTTTTTGGTTCATAGGTTTCGATTTAGGTTTATTGAGTAAGTCCTAAAATATATCTAGGAATGTAATGTTCATAAACTGGGTAAATCGTTGGGTGATTCCTGGGTAATTTTTAGAAAATACCCATTCGGCATGTAGAAGATGAAAGGATTTTAGGACTCGACATTAGGTTGCTTAGGGGCTACGCTTCTTGGGCGGTTTTTCTCTAAACCCTCCCCAAGGAGGGTGGTGGCCTAATTTTCTGACACACGGATCCCTAAATACCAAGGGTCTGCTAGGAAACCTAGGCGCGTAGCATAGGTAGCGTGTGGCACCATATCGCAGGCTGAGGTTGAATCAACTCGTGTGTTAGAATCCTTATCCTTTCTTTGTTATTTCTTGCCTGTACAAAAAATTCTACGTCGCCCACTAAAAATTCCATCGTTCTTGTTCGATAGGCGAGCTGATGGCACCCAAGAAAAGCGTGCCCAAAAAGAACATAGCTGGCTCGTCGTCCCAGCAAACCCACAAGGGAAAGGAGGTCATCCCTAATTCCCTCATTCCTGAATTCAGCTTTGTGGTGGAGAAGGAGGTCCCGGTTGGACCTGATGCATTTTTCGAGGCCGAGAGGATAGTCTCCAAAATAACAACCCAAGGAAGGGTCAACAAGATCATGTTGTCCCACAACATTGAGGTTCGGAAGGGCGTTCTCATCACCCAACCTCCCTTCTAGGGGGAGAGGAACTGTGCACCACACCAAGACGATTTTGCGGCCTGGAGTAATGAGCACCTAAAGGCCGGGGCCTTCCTCCCCCTCGATCAGTACTTCGCTGACTTCCTCAACTACGTGAAGTTGGGGCCATTCCAGCTCCCCCCAAACTCATCCCGACTGCTAGCGGGGCTGAAGTACCTCTTCCTAAAGCAGATGTGGGATGTCCCCACGCCTGCTGATATCTTGTATTTCTTCTGCCTTAAGGCTAGCCCGGACCAATGGGGACGAGGCGACAAGTTCTACTATCTGACCCGCTTCCTGAACTCACCCACAGTCATCGAGCTACCCAGCCACCCCCAACGACTTTAAAGATCAGTTCTTTATGTCGAATGGGTTTTGCAACTGCGAACTCCGGTACTTCAACCGTCCTCGTAAGTCTCATTTCCTTTCTTAGCTTGGAGAATTATTCTTTTCATACTTGATTTTCTCACGTGTATGTTGACTGGAGTATCTTTGTGTAACCATTTTTGCGAGGACGGCCAAATCAGTGACCTTTGGGGGTCAATACGATACCCTGGCGGGGCTTCCGCCCAGCGAGAAGGATTACCGCCAGCTAATGTCTGATGACACGATGCTGGCATGTAAATTCATTTCTGAAGGCCAAACTTTGGCCTTGAGGAGGACGCGAGATAATTTCCTGATAGCCCGCGAGCTAGTGCCCATTCCAGAGGGAGACACTGCTGCCGATGACAACAAAGAGAAAGAAGATGCCGAGGTGCTGCTCGTGCAAAAGAGTCAAGCTCCTGAGGCTGCTCGGAACCCTGACGCAGACCGAGCTCTATCGAGGGCAGCAGCCGGTCCCTCCGGCCAAGGTAACCCATACCCTTTTAGGGATCTAGATAGGGCTTCCGCCGACCTTAGGCTAGTTAGGTTTAACCCCAACCAGCTCGTACATCGCCACCCTAGAGACGCTGCCTATAACACAACCTTGCTTCAATGTGTGGATCAATTAGTGGTACGGTAGTAGTAGACAACACTCTATCTTTTAGGTCAGCCTTTTTTGAAGAGTATGGGACCAACCTTAGGTCGTGGGACTCCCTGCGCCAAGGGATTCTCGCCCCTGGACTTAGGCAATATGTAGAGAAGTCCAGCCCTGAGCTAGAACCTAAGCCTGAACCTCCCCTAATCCAAGAAATTGTAGATCTAGGCTCTCTCTCTCCTGTAATGGTTCTGAGGCCGGAGGTCGTGGCAATAGACTCCTCCTCTAGCTCAAAGGGTAAGACTCTAATATCTTACACATGCATGCATAAGGTAGACTGATGAGTTTGTACACATACTGATGTACTTCTCATTCTTTTTCAGGTGAGGAGATGGCACAACAAGGGGAACCTGATATCCGCGCGATGTTTTAGGAAGGGAGATCCAGCTCGGGTCCCCTTGTGAAGAAACTCTGGCTCACGTCAAAGAAAATGACTCCCCCGGCTGTGACTGTTTCCAAATCCCTGGCCAAGGGGAAAGGCCCAGACTCGGGAGCTCCATCCACCGCAGCCTAGGTGAAGAGGGGTCTAACTGCACCTCCTCCTCGATTTCCCTCAACCCTTGCTCAGGACCAAGGAGTACCAACTGGTCCCCCAGCTCCGATAGTCCCTGCTGCCACTGTGCGCATCCCGGTCAACACCCAGGACCTGGAGCGAATTCCAGACACTTTTCGAGGGACTGTCTACGAGACAGCGAACCACGCAGTGGAGCCTTTTTATAAGGCCAAGCCAACGGACCTGAGGGTGATCGAGGAGAGGAGCCCAGAGAATTTTATGGAATCCGCTCTGGGGATGAACCTCACGGTAAGCTGACTTTCCTTGACCTAACATATTCTTTTTTATCTTTATCCTGGTACGTGCCTAATTGTTTTATTGCTTTTTGCAGGCAGTCTTGGCTCAACATCGCAACATAGCTTGAGCCAGGGCTAGGACTGACGAGCTTAAGGTCGAGCTCCAGACCGCTCAGGCCGCCCTGACTGCGACCCAAGCTGCCCTCGCCGCCGCCCAACAAAGCGAACAAAGCACCAAGGCTTCCCTGACGGTGGCTCAAGAGGGCGAGCAGGCTGCCTCGGCTGCCCTTCAAGCTGAGCTCGTGGGGGCCAAGGCCAAACTGCTGGAAGCCAAGGCTGTTCTTCAGGAGGAAAAGAAGGCCTCGACCTCCTCCATGGAGAGCATGTTGTACCAATGTTGGGCCTTCAACCAGGACGGCAACTTCTCCTTCATGGACTCTGAAGCGTGGGGGCACTACCTCAAGAAGTTCATGGCTCGGCTTCAACAAGAGCTGCCGTCTGAGACCGGGGAGGCCTCTGCCGTTGGCGAGCAAGAGACCGAGGAGGTGACGTCCTCAGAGCGGCCTGGAGGGTCTTAGTTTTTATTTTCCTTCATTTATTTTACATGTTATTTTTTTGTAAATGCTTAGTACGAGTTTATTTTCCACGAGACAATTTATCTATAATTTTAGTATCTATCTTTTATTTATTCCTTGATTTCCTTCTCATGTTTCATTACTTGTACGTTTAAAACCTTAGGAAATGACCCTTAGGTCGAGATAGATACTTTAATTTTGGTCGTAACCAAAAATGATGATTTATATCCTACCTGTTAAGTATCAGGCCTTGGACCCAGTTGTATCCGGGGTTTTTAATTAAAAACTTAGTTCGCGTTATTTTTATCGACACCTCGCATTTTTTGGAAAAAAACACTGGTAAATCAATTTTACCAACTTCTCAGTTTCGGAACCTGGTCGTATCCAGGATATTTAATTAGAACTTAGTTCGCATTAGTTTTATTGAAACCTCGTGTTTTTTAGAAAAAACACTGGTTAATCAATTTTACCAACTTCTAACTTTCGGAACTGGTCGTATCTAGGATGTTTAATTAAAACTTAGTTCGTGTTAGTTTTATTGACACCTCGTGTATTTTAGAAAAAACATAGGTTAATCAATTTTACTAACTTCTAAGTTTCAGAACATGGTCGTATCCAGGATGTTTAATTTAAACTTAGTTCGTGTTAGTTTTATTGACACCTCGCATATTTTTAGAAAAAACACAGGTTAATCAATTTTACTAACTTCTAAGTTTCGAAACCTGGCCGTCTCCAGGATGTTTAATCAAAACTTAGTTCATGTTAGTTTTATTGACACCTCGCGTTTTTTTAAAAAAAACACAGGTTAATCAATTTTACTAACTTCTAAGTTTCGGAACCTGGTCGTATCCAAGATATTTAATTAAAACTTAGTTCGCGTTAGTTTTATCGACACCTCGCGTTTTTTTAGAAAAAACACTGGTTAATCAATTTTACCAAATTCTAAGTTTTTATCCCCTTCATGGGGTACATGCCACCCAAGCAATCCGAAAGTGAAATTTCCTGATTGCTTTGGACCAATCGCTATCACCCGAACTAACACGTAGATGGAACCATATAAAAACACAAGAAATATACAAAGATTGTTTTATTTTTTAAATTAACTGGCTTTTATAAGTAAGCCTTACATAGACAGGTGGTACGATTACTGATAATACTTTTCTAGGTGCATAGCATTCCAGGTCCGTGGAACTGTTTCTCCATTAAGTCGAGCCAATTTGAAGGTTCCTTCTTGTATGACTTCCACTATTTGATAGGGTCCTTCCCAGCTCGGACACAAAGTACCATCTTTGGGGTCCTGGCCTGCCAAAAATACCCTTCAGAGTACCAGGTCGCCTAAACCAAAGATACGCCTCTTGACCTTTGAATTAAAATAGCGAGTGAATTTTGCTGGTAATGCGCAAGTTGTAGCTGTGAATCTTCTCATTTTTCATCAATTAGATCGAGGGACGCGCTGAGCAACTCATCATTTCGTTCCTGGCTGAAGGTCTGGAGCCTGTGTGTGGTTATCTTTGTTTTGACGGGAAGGACGACCTCACTTCCGAAAGTCAGGGAGAATGGGGTGTGCCCCATTGAAGTTCGGTGGGAGGTCTGGTATGCCCACAGCACCGGCGATAGTTGTTCGGGCCAGACTCCCTTGGCCTCGTCCAACCTTTTCTTAAGGCTCGCTTTGAGAGTTTTACTTACGGCCTCGACCTGCCCGTTGGCCTGCGGGTAGGCCACCGAGGAGAAGCTTTAAACTATGTCGTGTCTTTCACAAAATTTGGTGAAGAGATTGCTATCAAACTGGGTTCCATTGTTTGATAAAATCTTTTTTGGCAGTCCGTACCGGCAAACAATATTCTTGACTACAAAGTGGAGAACCCTTTTCGAGGTGATTGTTGCCAAGGGCTCCGCTTCTGCCCACTTTGTGAAATAATTGACGGCCACTACTGCATAGCGAACTCCTCCTTTTCCTGTGGTTAGGGCTCCAATTAAATTGATCCCCCACACCGTGAATGGCCATGGGGGTGATATCATTTTCAGCTCGACTGGTGGAGCTCGGGTGACTGTGGCAAATCGTTGGCACTTGTCACACTTTTAGACATAGGAGATAGAGTCCTTTGATAGCGTGGGCCAAAATTTCCCCTGCCTTAATATCTTTAAGGCCAGGTTTTTCCCCCAGCGTGATCCCCACAGAAGCCTTCATGCACCTCCTGCAAAATAGTTTTGGCTTTCTCTGGCAGAACACACCGTAGAAGAGGCAAGGAATGGCCACGTCGGTACAGCGTCCTGTCTATGATTGTATACCTTGGAGCTTGATAGAGTATTCTCCTTGCGTATTTCCGCTCATCAAGAAATTTCCCTGTCGTAAGATACTTTATTATGGGAGTCATCCAGGTCAGCCTGATATCGATCATCTCAACCTCCATCGCGGTTTCTGCCACGCTCGAACTTTCCAAGAATTCCACCGGTACTATGCTCAGGGTCTCGGCTTCCTTGGAGGTAGTGAGTCTAGCCAAAGCGTCAACATTGGCATTCTGCTCGCGAGGAATCTACTCGACCAGGCCATATTCAAACTCGGATAGCTCCTTCTTTACCTTGGCCAGGTAAGCCGCCATTTTGGTCCCCCGTGCTTGATATTCCCCAGACACTTTTTTTACCACGAGCTGGGAATGACTGTAGCATTGGACGGCCCTGGCCTTCAATTCCTTCGCCACTCTAAGCCTGGCCAATCAGGCTTCGTACTCGGCTTCGTTGTCGAGCGCTACGAATCCAAATCGCAGCGCGGAGTGGAAGCGATGCCCTTCTAGGGATATCAAGATGATCCCAGCTCCGGACCCGTTCTCGTTAGATGATCCGTCCACGAAGATTCTCCATAATTCCTGCACCAGTTCTCTCAAGGGCTCCTTCTGGAATCCAGTGCATTCGGCCATGAAATCAGCCAGGGCTTGGCTTTTGACCGTAGTTCGGGGTATGTACAGTATCTCAAACTGGCTGAGCTCGACTGCCCATTTCAACAGATGTCCCGATGTCTCAGGTTTCTGCAGCACCTGCCTTAAAGATTGATCGGTCATGACGTTGATTGAATGGGATTGGAAATACGGCCTAAGCTTCCTGGAGGCTGTAATAAGGCATAACGCCATCTTTTCCATTAGAGGATACCGAGATTCTGCTCCGAGAAGTCTTTTGCTTATATAATATATTGGCTTTTGAACTCGGTCCTCCTCCCGGACCAGCACGGCGCTGGCTGCACTTTCCGTCACAACTAAATAAAGGAAAAGGGACTCCCCTACCGTTGGCTTAGACAACACTGGTGGCTCGGCCAAATGTGTCTTTAGATCGAGGAAAGCCTGCTCGCACTCATCAATCCATTCAAACTTTTTGTTACCCCAGAGTAGGTTGTAGAATGGGAAACACTTGTCGGTGGACTTAGAAATAAACTGATTAAGGGCAGCCCACTCTTCCTGTCAGACATTGGACATCTTTATGCAACTTGGGTGAAGGCATTTCTAGCAGCGATCTAATTTTGTCGAGGTTCGCCTCTATCCCCCTGGTGTTCACTATGAATCCCATAAATTTGCCCGACACCACTCTGAAAGTACATTTCTAGGGGTTTAACCCCATACTATCCTTAGAATCCCAAAACATTCCTTCAGATCGGAGACATGGTTATCGGCAGTTTTTGACTTGACCAGCATATCATCAACATACACTTCCATGTTTTTCCCGATCTAATCAATGAACATTCTGTTGACCAATCTTTGGTAGGTCGCCCCAGCGTTCTTCAGCCCGAAGGGCTTGACTTTATAATAGTACACATTGGTTGTAGTCATGAAACTAGTATGCTCCTGGTCCACGGGGTTCATAGAGATCTGGTTCTACCTAGAGTATGCATCCATGAGGACATGAGCTCGTGCCCCGCAGTGGCATCCACCAATTGGTCAATTCTTGGCAAGGGGGAACAATCCTTGGGACAAGCTTTGTTCAAATCAGAGAAATCGATGCAGGTCCACCATTTTCCATTTGGCTTTAGTACCAAGATAGGATTGGCGACCCAGATCAGGTATTTAGCCTCGCGAATAAAACCGCACTTCAAAAACCGAGCTAGTTCTTCTTCCAGAGCCTCAGCTCGGGTTGTACCTAGACGCCTCTATTTCTGGGTTTTTGCAGGCATGCTTTTGTCCAAGTTAAGGGTATGCATGATGACACTCGGGCTGATCCCTACCATGTCTTCATGGGACCAAGCAAAATCATCGAGATTTTCTTGCAAAAAATTTACGAGCTCCGCCTTTCTTTCAACGTCAAGGTTTTTCCCGAGCTTAACCACCCTCGAGGTATCCTTGGGGTTGATGTTTACTTCTTTGAGGTCTTCAATAACCTGGAGCTCAGATCTATCTTTGCCTATTCTTGGATCAATATCATCGCTTGAGGTGCCCCTACCACCGACTTGCTGAGGTTCTTCCATCGCAAGATCAACTCTGACTTCCTGGGATTCCTTGCCTCCATCCTGCACGGCCATCGTCTACTACCCGAGTTGTGATTTTCCCTTCATAGAAATGCTATATCATTCCCTGACAGTGAGCTGATCGCCTCAGACAGTACATATTCCCATAGATGAGGGGAATTTGATCACGAGGTAGCGGACAGAAGTTATGGCTTCGAATGCCATCAGCGTGGGCCTACCCAAGATTGCAGTGTATGCGGTCGGACAATCGACGACCACAAACTCGAGCAGCTTGGAAACAGTTCGTGGTCCCTCACCCAAGGTTATCACCAACACGATAGTTCCGATAGCCACCGTACCTTCGCTGGTAAACCCATACAGCATCATGGAGGTTGCCTTCAGCTCGGTCATAGAAAATCCCATTTTTGTCTAGTGTGGACCTGAATAGCAGGTTCACAAAACTCCCGTTATCAACTAGTGTCCGCCTAAATCTCCGATTGGCGATGGTTATGACCAAAGGGTTGTTATGCGGGAACTGGACATGACTAGCGTCTTCTTCAGTAAAACGGATTGGTTGTTTCTCCAATCGTTGTTTTTTAGAAAAACGCTGATTTGGGACGAACTTAACTCCATTGTGAGACCTCAGCTCATTGACATACCTCTTCTGGGCATTTTTGCTCGTGCCTGCCAGATGAGGGCCTCCAGAGATGGTGGTTATCTCTCCTCCTATTATCAGAGGAGGGGTGTCCTGATTCACCTAGGCTCTGGTCTGATCTGCGGGGGCTTCTCGAACTGATTAAATGTTTTTCCCAGCGAGTTGATTAGGAGTGATCTGATTCCGGGCATACTGAGCCAGGGGCCCGGCCCTGATGAGCGTCTCGATCTCATCCTTCAAATGCCTGTAGTCATCGGTGTTGTGACCAATGTCATTGTGGAATCGACAGAATTTTGAAGGGTCCATCTTCATCCTTTGATTTTTTAGAGGCTCCAACTTCTTCCGCGGAAGGCGGGCAGAATTTGCAAAGAAGATGCGCTCTCTGGTATTCGTGAGGTCTGCGTAAGTTGCATAGATTGGTTTGAACTTCTCCACGGGCTTATTTTTCTTTGAACCATTCTGGCCGCCCTCTCCACTTCCCTTCCTCTTGCTTCCTCCCCCTTGGTTATTTAGCAGCAACGTCCATTACCTCTCCAACGAGCTGGGTAGGGACCTGGCTGGTTCCTACAATCGAAGATCAAGCCTCTTCTAGGTTGATCCACCTTTAAGCCTTGTTCAGGAACTCATCAACTATGTTGACGCCCTTTCTCTGGATCTCTTTCCACAGGTCGCCTCCAACAAGGATTCCTGTTTTCATCGCCATAAGCCTAGATCTTTCATCCGCGTCTCTAGCTCGCGCAACGATGTTGGCAAACCTACTCAAGTAAGCTTTCAGAGGCTCTTCGGGCTGCTGCTTTACATTTTCAAGGGATTCTGCCTTTATTCGAGCTGCTTGGGAAGCCCGGAACACCCTCTTGAAGTCAGTGGAGAATCTCTTCCACGAGCTGATAGAATGTTTTTTTTATTTCTTGAACCATTGCCTAGCCGGTCCGACCAGAGTCGAAGGGAATACTAAGCACCTTAACTCGGGTCCGATGTTATGGGCCATCATTAGGGTATTGAACATCCCCAAGTGGTTGGACGGATCTCCATCTCCATCGAATTTTGATAAATGGGGCATCCTGAAACCCGGTGGGTATGGTGTTGTTGTGATGTTGGGGGCGAAAAGCTCAAGCTCGTCCCCTGAGTCATACTCGTCTTTTTCCTTCTCTGATAGGAGTCTTTTCATCAGTTCCTCCATCTGGTCCAACCTCTCAAGGGTTGGGTCCTTGGTTTCCTGGGGCTGTTCAACAGCTCCCATTCGACCGTACGCATTTGACAGGTTATTGTCCCTCCAAGTTCGAGCTTGGTTTGGTGGGGCATTACCGTTATTGCGTACTTCGAAAGGACTTCCCTCGTGGTGAATGCCACTGACTCCATCGCGAGCTGGATTGGTTCTTTGTGAGTTTAGGCGATCTCACAGATTGGTATGTGGATCAACTCGAGGGTTTTGAGCTGAACTCAACTGATTCCTCAAATCTGCGTTGGTCCTGCCACTTCGACGGTCCTCCGTCCAATAGCTTCCATTAGAGAAGCTCAGAGCTTGCGGTCGAGGATGAGGATATGGGGCATTCCCGCGTGCTCGCGGGACATGAGCAGGGGCAGCGGGAGGAGGATTCCTCCTGCAGTTTCCGTAGGCAGGAACGTCTCGAGCAAAATGAGGTGGGGACGGATGCCTTATCGACGACGGAGGATGTCTGATTGGTGAAGCAATTCTCGTCCCATCAGGTTGGACCAAGTTAGCCCGGGATTGCTCTGCTCCACCATTCCTGGTTCCCTGCGTCTGGCGATCTGATAGCGGTATTGGGAAGTCGGTTGGGACATGTCGTCTTTGCGAGTTCATCCTTGACCGTTTGTGTGGGTTTCCATGGGCATTTGACGGTGGCGCTGAACTCGGAGTTGAGGTTCTGACCAACCAGCTGACTCAATGATGATCATTGGGAAAGCCACCAAATGGGGCTTCTTGGTGATTGTGAGAAACAGGCGTAGAACTTGGAGTTGAGGTTCTAACCGACCAATTGGGCCTGGGTCGACTATCCCAGCGGGACTTACGAGTCCCGCCTTGCCTCTTTCTGACGTTAACGTCGGTTGCAAGAGGGGGTAGCCGAGCCAAGACTTCCTTGATTTTCTTATTTTCCTTGGTTAGATGGCTCCTCAATTGCATGTTCTTCTTCTCCACTGCAGTCAAGTAATCGGGTTTGGATTCGGCGGTAGAGGTGCTGAACTTCCGATGTCGTCGTGGCCCATTGGTTGCTTTCCCGACCGCTGCTGAATCTCCGGGTTTCGTTCGTCAGAAACAGTGGTATGGTGAGCATCCTACCCACCATGCTGATCCTTCTTGTTACCATGTCGTGAACGAGTGACCACCATGATGAACTTTTTCCTGAATCTTTTTCAATGGTACTAATTTGCAACTCTCAATGAAAGCACCAAAGTGTTGACGCAGTTTTTTGCCAACAGTGTATTACGTAATTAGCTGGAATAAACTAGTGCTTAAGGATAAGCCGTAATAAGAATAATAACTCTTAAGGGTGCTTAGAATGATATAGTAAGAACACTCGTTCCTTTTTTACGTGGTTCGGAGGCTAAAATCCCCCTAGTCCATGAGTCGATATTATTATTGTATATCTCTCTATATTTTGACAGAGTATTTGCATTACACCGAAAAAAAAACCCAACCCCTTCTCTATCCAATGTCTTGGTAATTATAGGAGAACCATCCCAGGATAGGTGCAGGGGCCATCACATGGATACCCATCCTATATGTGACTTGTCTTGCACAAATGATGAATATTACAATATATATTAAGGTATGGTCTAATCATTAGGTAAAATTGATCATGGGTCGTCTGGCATAATCAGACATGTGATGTTTGATCATGCACGTTTATATTACATGTCCGAGAATTCAGGGATAATGGACATGTAATGTCTGACCACGCACGTTTATAAATAACATATCCAGGTTTATAAAGACTCCTGGACATGGCAGGTTGTCAGAGTACTACGACCTGAACATAATGCTAGCTTGTGCCCAAGAGGCTGTATTTTATATCCATCTCCAACCCATGCATTAATGCTTCGTATTCCTCAGATCGTGTTATTACCTGGGGAGTCGCACTACCCTTGCAGAGGAAATATCAACATATGGGTCCCTTAGCACTGTTCTTAGCTAGCTAGTTGTACTCGAGCTGCATAAAAGACTCGGGCTGAATATTAGGGCGTACAAATGGCTTATGGATTCTTTAGTTTGGTAGCCTGGGTCTCCTTGGTGGATAGAGGGGTGTCAGGCCTTGCATAGTCAAAATCTCATCCATAATGGTGTCTTCTCTACTCTACGTGAGTCCTGTAGCTCCTTGATGATATTTAGGTGCGAGGCCCACCGTCCTTTGGTGGCACCAAGCGCGAATGCCTAGCAAGTGGCATAGTCGTAGAGCATAAGGTGGGGGTGCCTTGTGAGAAGGGCATATGGGTCAGGCACATGAAACCTTCGCGACATGGCCTCACAAGACATGCGTGGGAGAGCCAGTGCGCGAGACGGATGTACGAGGCTGGTGTGCGAGATGGATGTGCGAGACGGATGTGCGAGGCTAGTGTGCGAGACAGATGTGCAAGGCTAGTGCGCCTCACAAGATGGTTGTCCAGGGCCCGCGTTTCGCGCGAGGCCGTGGCCGAGATGGCGGTCCGATGCGCGCACGAGGCCCTCTTCATGAGGTGCATGGCGCGAGATGCATGTTGAGTAGCCGAGGTACGAAGCGTGAGACCGTGGCCGAGATGGCAGTTCGATGCGTGTACAAGGCTCTCCTCATGAGGTGCATGGCGCGAGAAGCATGTCGAGTAGCCGAGGTACGAGGTGTGAGACCGTGGTCGAGATGGCAGTCTGATGCACGTGCGAGGCCCTCCTCATGAGGCGCATGGTGTGAGATGCTTGTCGAGTTGCCGAGGCGCGAGTCCGTGGCCGAGATGGCGGTCTGATGCACACGTGAGGCCCTCCTCATGAGGTGCATGGCGCGAGGGGCCTATTGAGTGGTCGTGGCGCGACGCGCTTCTGAATGGACACACTAGGCACGGGACGAGGGTCTCGCGGGAGGGCATCTGTTTGGCTCGTGTGGCCCTGGCGTTAGACAGGGGTCTCACTGGGTGTTGCATCTTGGCGAGACGAGGTACCATGTGGCTTGCAGAGCTTTGCTTAGCATGGCTTCCCAACGCACGTCTAGGGGGGGACCTTCAAGGGACTTTAGACACGTGATGTGTGTTTTATGCCAGCTTGGAATTCTTGTTTCCCCTTGGCATGGAATGACTTTGTGAGGCCTGGGTCCTCACAAATATGTGGCCTCTTGGTGGCATGTAACAACCTTCTGCCTCTATCGCATACTTGGTGCTTTCGGTGCCCCTTAGCTGCTTACTTCAATAAGGGACCGGACATTTTTTCCTTGGTGGATTTTTTTTGGTATCCACACAACCTTTTTAATACCTGACCTTGACTCAGTCTTTAATTACACATTGAAGTTCAAATGACTCGCTTAGCGAGTTAAGCACTATTTTAAACACATAGTGTAACGATCTTGGTTAACCAGGGCATTACAACTTGGTATCGAAGTGGTTTAGGTTTAAGGGTTCCTAAGACTGGCTGGGCATGTAATCTCGTCGCTAAAGATAAGTTTGACTCATAGTTAGGTATCTAATGACATGATTATGTGGCTAATTGTTTAAGTTGAACCTACGTGCCTTATCTGCATGCAAGTATAGAGAGTATAATGTGTATGAATGTATTTGGTGGAAATAGGATTTGATAATTGATGCATGAACATTGTAGATTTGTGTTTTATGCATATTGTGTGTGTGGTTATTATGATTGTCTAGCCCTTCCCGTGGGATAGTTTTGGATATGAATATCAGGGCTGAGAGGTTAAGTCATTGACTGCGGATAGATTCAAAAATTATGTATTCAAGACAGTACAACTGGACCAGGTATCGTTAGTATGGGGGTTGTGGATGATAGTTGGGGTTTGAACCCTCCATATGCCCCTGGAATTTGCAGCAGATGTTTGCTGGTATGCAAGCAAGACTGCCAGATCAGGATGAGGAGATTAGATTGTTGAGACAGCGAGTTTCGTCGAGGAAACGATGCTTCATATATCTTGACAATAGTGGCACCAGTTTTGGTTCAACCAAAGGATGGAAACAGATGGGAATTATCGTATGAAGGATTCCAGAAGCATTATCCTCTAGTTTTCAAGGAAGGTTTGGATATTTTCATAGTTGATCAGTGGATGGGCGTGATTAGCTATACCCTCGACTATATGGGAGTGGTGGGCCATGATAGAGTGGTTGTGCCACGCGTATGCTGCGATAGGATGCCCGGACGTGATGGGAAGTAGTAGCCTAGACCTAGAATGTTGTCGTGAAGGGTTGGGATGAATTTAGACAGTGGTTCAATGAAAGAGACCACTATGATGCAATCTGAACTATGAAGACCAATGAGTTTACGAACTTGGTTTAGGATGGTAAGACAGTGACGAAGTATGTCAATGAATTTGATAGGTTGGCCAAATTCACTTTTGATTTGGTACCAATGGATGTGGTCCGGGAGGAACGATTCATTTGAGGATTGAAATATGGGATGGCCTAGAGTGTTAGGATTTCTCCAGTGCATGAGACTTATATCCATGCTCGGGCAGTAGGGAGGGCCTTGTTATAGGAGACGCAAGAGAAGAGATATGGAGTGAGAGTGTCGTAGGGCAGGAAGCTCAAGCAATGGTATCCCCATTTGCAGGATCAGGTAGGGTCAGATGCCCAGTACCTAGAAAAGAAGGACCCCTTATAGTTTTATTACTCCTAGTCCTGACAGAAGGGGATATAGTTTATAGGATGGCCACCAAGGCAGCAATGAGGCCTGGTGAAGTTATCTAGTATGCGCCAGGTGCAGAAGACGCCATCTAGGAGGACGCCGAGTGAATGCATGTTTTCTATGTGCAACGATTGGGCATGTCAGGAAGGATTGCTCGAAATCAAATTAGGATGAACCAAGGAGCCTTGATACAGTCAGAGCCCGAGGGTAGTCCCTCGGAGACGACTGGTTGGCTTTTTAGTTCCCATTCCCTGTTATATATTGAGCTGAATGAGTTCGGTGATACATATCTCCCAAAAGAGACATAGATATGAGGCACATGCTTCATGGTTGCTATACTATGGGGCTTGAGATATTAGTGCCTGTTGGGAAAATTGGTAACCTCAAGGAGAACGGTTAGAGTGCTATTGGTAGAAGGTTGACATTATAATTGATTGAGTTTGTCATATGAGGATTCTAATGTGATCCTAAGTACGGATTAGTCTACTAAATAAGGGACAACCATGGACTGCAAGAGATGATGGTGACTTCTGGATTTAAAAGGAAAAGACCTGGTTGCATCTACGGGATACCTAGATATTGTGGTAGGCACCACTTGGAGTATATCAGTTAGACCGGATGAAGACTGGATCGGCCAGTAAGGTTTCATATGGGGGCACAGAGGATTGTTGAGATCGATGTTACGTTAAGGAATTGAGAATGCTAGGAGATTAAGAAAGGGATAGAATCGGTAGCAGGGACATCATGAAGAACGACATTAGTTCAGCAGAAAGAATTAAAGGTTCAATTGAAGAAGTATTTGATTTGAGGGTTAATCAGACAGAGCATCTCATCATGGGACACGACAACACTGTTTGCTAAGAATAAAGGGTTCGATTACCCAATTGTAAAATAGGATAATGTTCTCAGGAATTGACCCTCGATCTAGTTATTACCAGCTGAAGATCAAGGAAAGAGACATTTTAGGAATTACTTGTTGCACCAAGTAGGATGTGATGGGTTTTCAGTGAAGGATCTTAACTGTCCAATACTTCGACGACACAGGTAAGTTTAACAAGTAGGGAATACAGGAATTCCATGGATAAGCAATATTCAGATTGATTAGGGATGTTTTGGTTTACTCCTAGTTAGAAGCAGAACGCAAATGACCACTTCATTGATAGTACCAAGACTAAGGAAGCAAGGCTACAGGTAAGGTTCCAGAAGGAGTAAGCTCCGACTTCTCCAAGGGTATTCAAGGTCGCGCTATGGAAAGTGATAGGATCATGTATGAAGTAATTCAGATAGAAACCATAAGGAAAAGGAACACCTGAGGGGTGAGAAATGCAGTAAGATTGGTAAGACACAGCGGCTACTACTTGAAGTATCTTCGAAGACAGCTATACCCCAGATTGAGGTAACATAAGAACCTAAAGTTTCTCACAATGGATAGTTTCATACCGAATTTTTAGAAGATTGAATAAAGGTTGGTTAGCACGCCCTGCTATCGGAACCTGTATGCAATGGACTGAAGCAGAAGAATGGCATGATTGATATTGCCCTTGCTTAAGACATGAAACTATAGGGTGGTACGTTGAAAACTAGGGTGCGCCCGTGTATAGAATGGAAATGATGGTTGTTCGTGCTTCACGGTGGATGAAGAAATAAGAACACAAACGTTCTACACAGGGCATTAAGCTTATGGTAATGCCAGATATCCATGGTTAGGGTGCGGTGGCAGTACCTAAGGAATAGAAGTGCATACACTACTATAAAGAGTTAAAGAGTTTTGTCACCCATATGGGGAATAACCATGAGACTAAGGCACTATTGGGGACTAATGAATGATTCACATTGGAAATCCTTTATTGCACAGAGAAAATTAACGTGGAGGCTAACATCTTCAGTTGGAAAGGTATGTGCCAGCTGGATAAGTTGCCACATATTACGGTAAATTCAAACGAGGCAACAACCAATATTGGTATAGAATCTGCAATTGATAGTCGGCAGATATACCTCTATGAACAATGAAATTTAGGGTAAAGATCTTGTAGGAATGGTCTAGAATCCTACTATTTTAGTATAAATGGGTTAAGATATGAAGATCAGATGCGTGATCTGATGGAACCTGGCGTTGAGGTGGAGATTCTAAATGAATCTGGTACTACCTCTTATGATTGTTCTATCCTGGAAATATGAATGGATGTTAAGATCTAAATTTTTTATATTGGAAGGCAAAAGGGTATAGTTGTGGACCGTAAGGGTGGACTACATTAGACTTCTTGTAAGATGATTGGATACGAAAAGTTGTGACTCAACGGATTGAGTTAGCACATTTCAGTTCGTGTGAGCGGGTATCACAATAATGTGTATGGGCGAAGGAAGACCTTATGTCTCCAAGGGACACCGAAGTCGATGGTGCGGACTGGGGCCTTTATTTCTTAAGTTCTGGAAAAGGGTTGTAGAGGGCAATGTGTATAAGATTGGGACTTATAATTATTGGTTACCTTCAGCTAGACTGGCAATCTAAAGGAATGACTCAGACTTTAAGAATTGTACATCGAATGTGTAAGTGGTTGGGGGCATTGAGATAAGTACAGTCCCTTGATTGAATAGTCACAGTGGTGAATGTCGGTCAACGGCTAGGGTGACTCTAAATAAGATACAGTGAGATAGGGAGCGATAAGTATTTGTTCCAGGTAATGAAATCAGAGACGGGAAGTATTGTGGTTTAGAATTGGTCCGAGGGACCAATGAAGTTATTAGGATTGTTAGGGCAGAAGTGTCTGCCTATTTTAAAGGACATAAGAGTTCGTAAATTTCAAGTATGGGAACACGGAATTCCAGCATGGGAGACTTTGTATTTCTTCGAGTATTGCAGACTAGAAAGGATAAGATATTTTGGGAAAGAAAGAGGAGTGTTGACTCCTGATTTAATAAAATTCTGAGATCTTAACAAGGACAAGGTCCAGGGCCTACAGATTAGTCTTACCCTAGTATGGGTGGTGGCTCATAAGGTTTTACTAGTGCCAATGTCAAGGAAAAAAGTGTTAAGTATTACCGATGATGGGGTGATGAGACCCTAGGGTTTCAATGGAATTTTCTATGCAAGGAAAAGCCAGTGCAATTTTTGACAAATGAGATAAAGTCTTATAGAATAAGACTGTCACTCTTGTGAGGGTGTTATAAAGAGATAGTGAGGTAAAGGACTAAAATTTCAGCTTATAGTTAGATTTTGGGATTGATATCCCGAGACATTCGAGTAAAATTTCGAGGACAAAATTTTGATAAGGAGGGGATAGCTGTAACGTCCCAAAAATGCTAATAAGGCTTAGTACCATGATTAGTGTGCCTGGAGGGCATAATTGGATATATGTGTGAATGAACTGATTAAATGTGTGATAATGTGGCATACATGATTTAAATGATAATACGAATATATATATATGCATGTTTATGAGTATTAAATATGCATGTGGGCCCGTTCTTGTCAAGGCGGGCATATTTGTAATTTTTAATCCGTTGAGGGTATATTTGAATTATGTATGTATTGTGAGTGAGACCCCAGTATTCTGCTGAAATATTTGACATGTGTGGTCTGAGACAATCCTAGTGAGCGGATTAGCAGAATAGTCACAACGGGGTCCAATACCCGGCTCGTGGCGAGCCTAGGGGTATTTTGGGGACTTAGTGCGTATTTAGGAGTTATTGGTTAATGTTCTATTATTTGGTGATTAATTGGGCATGTCAAGATTAATTGGGAATTTATATGACAATTCGAAGATTAGCGGGGAAGGTGCCTAATAACGTTTCTGCCCTTGGGGGCATTAGATGATAAGGGGTGTACTAAGGGTCATTGTGGTCTTTCTAGTAAGAAGATAGACTTGCCTTAGGATAACTTAGGCACTAGAAGCTTTTAGACACAAGGAAACAAGACAGAACCTCTCCCTCTCTTTCCCTAGTCAGTTTGCTCATTTCCCCTTGGTGTGCATTGAAGCTAGTGGAGTTCTTAGAGGATTGGAGCCAAAGGTTGAAGATTGGAAGCTTGGGGACTGAGGAATAAAGCTAGGATCACTAAAGGATAAACTCAAGGTCGTAATCTGCAGTAGGGGTAAGTGAATTTCTCTGTTCTTGATTGAACTTTAAGCTTGGTTATGGTGTTCTTGAGTTCTAAACTCTAGGTTTGGATTTTGGGTTGTGGTAATGGTTTGGTTTAATTTTTTAGGGTTATATGCTGCCTACAATGTTTGCGAGGTATAGTTTTTGGTTTAGGTTTGGAACTGTAATGAATTCTGGTAGGAAAAGCTTGGGAAAAACGCTGAAAAGCCCCAGGATTTCTGGGTTCACGGGGGCACGCTGCGACCCTGTTCATGGGCGTTGCGGCCCGCGTGACCCCAGGAGCCTTGGGCGCTTGCTGCTTTGCAGGCGAGTCACAGCCCTAAAGGGGTCAGTGGTGGTTCGCCTACCTCTGCGACATGGGGTTGGTGTTGGGATTTTATGCCCTAATTAAAACCCTAATTCTTTGTAATCTCATTTTATTATCAATAAAACAATAGAAATAATTTTTTGACTTGGTCAATCATTTTGCTCACATGTTTTATTTTCATGATTATTTGTTTAATATAAACTTCTATTAAATCCCGAGCATATAGCTAATCGTATTTATAGTGACGTAATCACAGTGGAATATAAATATGATTATATGTTCAAAAATAAGTTAGTCCTAAGATTAATCAATGCACATGATTTACACTGACTTGCTAATCTATGATATGATCTACTTACACATCACAGTGTTATGTTATTTCCTGAACATTAGCAGAGTAGATAAGATCAGATGTATTTGTTACATCGGACTGGTCCGATATTGACAGTTGATAAGATAAGTAAACATACCGTTATTATCTATTCTAGTCATATCATATAGTTGACCATAGGTCAATTCAATCTCAATTCTGAGTGGTTAGTATTCTAACTGATTGTATTATTTGAGTTCTTTGACTTGTTCGTTACCAGCTTACCCTACGGACTAGCCCATACTTACATCTTGGGAACTCGGTAGTATAATTGAGTGGGAGTGTTAATCATAGATATGAACATCTATAGCTTCTGATGAATAAGTGAAACGATGGTTTCCTTTTAGTTTGGTTCAAGGTGTTAAATGATAGAGATCTCATTTCAGTAATTAAATTAGTTTACTGAAATATCATTTACAAGGAACTAAGTGTTTTAAGGATAAAATACAATGAGGGGTAAAACGGTATTTTAGTCCTATCTCATTGTAGACCGTCTATAGAGGATTGAGTGACAATTATGGTTGTAACAATGGATAATTAATAGCGTATCTATATTTGTTATAGATGAATTCAAGAGTGCAATTTCGAGTCTATAGTGGAGTCACGAGGAATTAATAAGTTAGTAAATTTATTTGTTAGATTTATGATAACTTATTGAAGCTTAATTTCATAGGCCCATGGTCCCCATTGTACCTTGGATAAAATCATCTAGATAGTCTCAATTAATTGATTTAATTATCAATTTGAATTATCAAAGTTGACCAGGTCAATTTTGGATAGTTTCACAGAGTTATGTAATTTTGAGAATAAAAGATAAATTAGGGCATATTTATTAATTAAGATAAATTGGTATCTAAATTAATAAATAAGTTTAAATCAAGGTTCAAATTATAAATAATTAATTTGATAAAGGATTTAAATAATTATTTAATTATTAAATCAATAGAAAATAATACAGGCCTTGATTTTAAGTCCAATGGGCTTATAATCAAATGGGAAATTTCACGGGCCTAAAGCCCATGATAATTTCGGTCTAGGGCTTCAAATTGGCTATTATTTTATTTATTTTTTAATTAAATTAAATATCCTAATTGAGTCTATAAAAGGAGTGCTTAGAGAGAAGTCAAAACACAAGTTCAATCTTTTGAGACGACAGATAAGTTTAATCACTGGTTTTCTAATAGTTTTAGATTCTCTCTAAACACTCGTCCTTTTCTAAGCCTCTTAGTTATTTTCTCTTCTTCTCTCTGTATCTATCTCATGTGTTGAGAATTGGCCACTCTAGTATAGGTGATTCAAAGGACACATTGGAAGACTGTGAAGAAATTAGAAGAACGGTTCAGTTTCTTGATAATACTCTACGACAGAAAGGATACAAGAGTTAGAGAAACTGAAGGAAGGACTCTTTCATTCCGCTGTGTATACTGTAAGTATTCTTATATTTGTTTCTCTTTGAATTCAATTTTAGAAACATGTTCTAGGTTATCTCATATTAATTTGTTTAATATTAGATCTACATGAAAAGAAATAAAGATCCTATATAAGTTTCCTAACACTTGGCGCCTCTGACTTGGGGGGGCGCCACGACCTTTAGGGCCTGGTCGTGGCCGGCCTAGGTAGCCTTAGCCGAAATAGGTTTTTCGGCTCGAGGATTTAACCTAAGTGTTCGAGACGATTTCTACTACCCGGTTTATTAGAATTCGAAGTCTGGGGGCTAGTATTTTATTCCAAAGATTTTCATTGGTTTATGATTTTAATGGTTATCCATTATCGCATTGTGACTAGGTTATACTGCAAGGACTCAGGATTAGGGATCATGCTTGGGGCTACCATATGCTAGCTGCTCAGGACTTGAGGCAAGAAAACTACACCTGGGTTCTGAATGGGGCTTAAACCCCTATTAATGAATATGTTATGAATGTGAACGTATCTGTATCTGAGAATATCTGGATAGGCATGCTTGTATACGCTGCCATTGACTATTTGATGTGCATTGTGCATTTTTGATTATATATGTTTACAGGCCGGCTTTAGGGTGTCGAGGGCCAATAGCGAATGCGTAGAACACAGCCCGACCTAAGGGTGTCGGGGTCGGCTATAAGACCAGGGGACTCGACCTAAGGGAGCCGGGCCTGGACATTATACAATAAATAAAAGTGTGGCTTACACTTAACTGTCTCTACTGATTGATGAGTTTGGTGTGCACTTTTGATTGAGTTGAATGTCACTGTTAGGATGGTTGTTTATACCCCGTTATTAATTGAATTTAATGATTTATGTTTACTGTTTTTATATTGTTGCCTAGTTGTGCATGTTGATTTAAGTTTTCTTGTTGAGCCTTGGCTCACGGGTGCTACATGGTGTATAGGAAGGGGGATAGCCGGACCAGCCATGAGTTGGAGAGCTTCAGGGGCGGCATGTACATATGCAACCTGCTCAATCACCACAGTCAGGATAGCTTGGGAGGAACTAGGGTTGAACCTTGTTTTGCCGTTTAGGACGGCTAAGTTGTATTCTATTTGTCTTTTATAAGTCTGTAAACTGATTTTGGGATACCGTGTATAAACTTAATATTTTAATGAAAAATAATTATTTTGTTGACCAACCTTTTTAATACCTGACCTTGACTTAGTCTTTAATTACACATTTAAGTTTAAATGACTCGCTTAGCGAGTTAAGCACTATTTTAAACAGAATGTGTAATGGTCTTGGTTAACCAGGGCGTTACATGAATCCTGTCCCAGGACGGAAACATCCGAACAACCCTCAAGGGAAGCGCCGGCAAGGTACAAAGCCCTAAAATGTCCCCAGAGACGAGCAGGGAAGATGCTTTTATCCCATCACATCCGTGAACAAGGATCACGGAGGATGCAGATGCGGAGAAGACTCGGAAGCGGTCAGTTCGGGAGACGACACTTCCTGAGTGGATTTTTGAGATGGCCTCAACGCTTGGAAGGAGCGGGCCCAAAAAGAAAAGATCCACCCTCGAGGATGTGACTTAAGGAATAACCTCAACGACAGGAGGAATGAAAGAGTCCCCCTGGATGATGGAATGGCCAGGCAGTTCATGGAACAGCTGGCCACCCTGAAAAAGGTCACGGACCGCTTGGTCCGAAAACAGGAAGGTGGAGGTTCCAATTTCGAAGAAGAGGAAAAGGATCCATGCGCCAGCACATACTGGACGTCGTGCTACCAAAGGGGTTCAAGATGTCAGACATACCCGCCTATACTGGGAACACAGACCCCAGAGATCACTTGTCTCGCTACAATCGCCTGATGACTATAGCTCACGTTTGTGACAACGGCAAATATCTATATTTCTCAATCATTCTGGTTGGACCCGCAGAAGAGTGGTGGAAAAGACTCAAGATGGGATCAATCTAGTCTTGGTCCAGATTGCAATCAGTTTTCCGTAAACAGTTCCTGGCCGCCATAAAGATGGACATGGAAGTCAGGGCGCTGGCCAACACTAAACAGCATCCCACAGAGACCCCTAGGGCTTACATCCAACGCTTCACAGAGGAAGCCTAAAATACTAAGGTGGATGACGGACAGTGCCTGGTAGCTCTCCAGTCCGGAATCAGAGTTGGGTCCCCTCTCTGGGATGACATGCAACACAGCTAGGCGGCCACCCTTGAAGAATTCATCAGAAGGGCACAGGTTTCATCAACTGGGAAGAGGCTCGAATACAAGCCTTTGGGTGGCAGCCAGCAACCCAATCGACAACACAAACATTTCCCAGATACGGAGCGCAGTATCTGACAAATATCTACCTGGCACCCCTAGGAGCGTCTGAATCTGCTGGAACCCTTGGGTTTCCATTCATGACCTCAACGGTCTATGGGCCCACTTCGACGGGATATGCTCCAACTCTATCAGCCCCATTTTCCGGGTACGGAGTGGCACCCACCAGGTACAGTGCCGCTCCTGGTGGTGCCCAACCGCCTCAGGCCGAAGCAGCTGAGGCAAGCATAAACCCCTCATGGGGAAAGAGATTGGGCAAATGTCAAAACCGATCTAAGCCCTCGAAGAAGGGAAAGAGGGGGTACGAACCTCAATATACAGAGTATACCAACTTGGTGGACACCTGAGAAAACATCTAGCTGGAAACAAGTAATGTAGTCCATTACCGGAAACCAAGCCCCGTGTTCAAAGGGGGAAAGAATTCGAGGGACACCAGCAGAATTTGTGCCTACCACAAGGACATGGGCCACGTGATCGAGGAATGTCACCAACTGAAGGACGAGATCGAGAACCTAATCAAACTGAGACATCTCCACCAATAGGTCAGGATGCCAACGGGAGTTTCGGGACTGCCAGCAGCTCTTGGACAACCTCTAACCCCAAGTGCCCAGATGTCATATCGAACTCCTCAGGGAGGGTATGCGCTTGGATCGGGAGCACAGGCTCCTCAGGGGGCCCCAATAGTGCAATCACCCAAAGGCCCTATGGCTTCTGGGCCTGGAATGCCATATCTTCCTCCTCGAGTAGATGGCCACGTGGCCACCATATCAGGAGGCCCACACCTAGGAGGACCATCCCGAAACATTAAAAAAAGATACATTAGCGAGCTCGATCATGACCATGAGGTATGCACCTTGGTGAAAACTCTGGCCCAGCGTCCAAAGCTGATGAACCTGCCCATAACGTTCACGGAGGAAGATGCTCAGAACATTCATTTCCCGCATCATGAACCTTTGGTCATTGATGCCCAAATTGCCAACAAACGAGTTTCCTGAGTGTTGGTGGACGACGAGAGCTCCGTCAATGTCCTGTTCAAGCCAGCTTTCATGGCGATCAGGCTAACGGAGGCAGACCTAGCCTCCTACCCTACGCAGATTTATGGCTTCAATAAGGATTCTTTGCTCCCGCTAGGCAAGATCCAACTCACCGTGACGTTGGGGAACAAGGTTCAGGGCTCGTTCAAGTATTGCACTTTCG
This sequence comes from Humulus lupulus, assembly GCF_963169125.1. Classification (NCBI taxonomy): domain Eukaryota; kingdom Viridiplantae; phylum Streptophyta; class Magnoliopsida; order Rosales; family Cannabaceae; genus Humulus; species Humulus lupulus. The sequence goes on along the minus strand of NC_084796.1, from coordinate 29,686,894 downwards.
TAGTCGTGGACTGCCCCACTGTGTACAATGTGATCTTCGATTGTCCTGCTTTATTCGAATTCGGTGCCATCACCTCTATTCTCCACCTTTAAATGAAATTCCCATGTGATAATGGAGGATTGGAACTGTACAGGGAGACCAAAAGAGCGCCGGTAAGTGTTACCACATCTCCGCCCGACCAATCTTCATGGTCTGCAAAGAGCCTCTTGAAGAGGAAAACGTTGATCTAATCCCACCACCATAGCCAGCACGGAGGGTGGTCCGGGAGGACGATGAATTGGATCCGTGCTTAGAAGCGAATAAGTCATTAGAGCCTATGGAGGAAGTTGAGGAGGTGTGCATTAGTGACACTGACCTGACCAAAGTGATCCAGATAGGGAGGAACTTGAAGTTGGAGGTCAGGGCTGCCATAATTGCCCAGGTGAAGGAGAACTAGGACATCCTGGTTTGGTCTCATTCAGATATGACCGGGATCGACCGCAATGTCATATTTCATGCCTTGAACATTGACGAGAACGCGACTCCCGTCTGGCAGAAGCAAAGGCCCCTAGGTGCGGAAAGGGCAGAGGCCCTCAAGTTAGAAGTAGAGAAGTTGTCCTCGATCAACTTCATCCAGGAAGCCATATATCTAGTTTGGCTGGCCAATCCAGTGTTGGTACCGAAGCCAAATGGAACGTCGATGACCTACATCTACTTCACGGACCTCAACAAAGTGTGCCTGAAGGATTGCTTCCCTCCGCCCTGGATTGACCAGATGGTGGGTGATACATCCGGGTATGAGTTGTTAAGCTTCATGGATGCCTACTCTGGCTACAACCAGATTTCGATGCATGTAGCAGACTAGGAACACACCAGCTTCTAAAGGGGCCTACGTGGCATTAACCCGGTCTATTACGTAAGCAAAAGGTTGCTGGGCACGGAGTCTAGATACCCCTTGATCGAGAAGTTGACATTTTGCTTACTGACCGCCTCTAGGAAGTTGAGACCTTACTTTCAGGCCCACGCCATCAAGGTACTAACGAACCATCCCCTACGACAAGTACTATAGAAACCCGAATCATCGAGAAGAATTTTGAAGTGGGCCATGGACCTTAGCAAGTTTGATATTGCGTATGTCCCTAGGATTTCTATCAAGGGACAGGCCCTAGCCGACTTCATCTTAGAATGCACTGGTATAACCGAAGATGAAGAACCCGTCGACCCCATAATGCCCTTGTAGAAGATCTTTGTAGATGGAGCCTCCAAGGAAAATGAGGTCGGGGCCAGGAACATCTTGATATCCCCCCAAGGTCACCAGTTGCAAAGTTCCCTATGCTTCCAGTTCGAGGCGTCAAACAACGAGGCTAAGCACGAGGCCATGCTGGCAGGATTACGCTTGGCCAGGGAGGTAGGGGCAGCAAATATTGATGTCCATAGCGACTCCCAACTGGTGGTCAGGTAGATTTTGGGGGAATACCAAACAAAGGGGCCTACGTGGCATTAACCCGGGAGTTGCTCCAGTCTTTCAAAAGATACTTCATATGCCAAATCCCCAGGGAACAAAATGTGTTTACAGAAACATTGGCGTAATTGGCCACGGATATTGAAGCAGAACTCTCCAGGGTAGTCCCGATCGACCATCTACCCGCCCTCAATATTCAAGCCCCCGCAATCATCAACACCATCGATTACACTACGTCCTGGATGGGCCCTCTCATCCAGCACCTAACCATTGGGGAATTGCCTGCGAACAAGGCTACCACAAGAAAACTTCAGTACGAGGCTCCCAGAAACATCATGATGGATAGAAACTCTATCGCAGAGGGTTGTCCATGCCCTATCTCAGATGCGTATCCGGGACCAAAATGAGCTCAATCATGCATGAAGTGCATGAAGGCTTTTGTGGAGATCACACAGCCAGACTCAGCTTGTCCAAGAAGATCCTCAGGCAAGGATATTTCTGGCCAACAATAAAGAAAGATTGTGTAGATTACGTTCACAAATGCAAACAATGCCAAAGGTACGCAAAGATCCCGCGAATCCCTCCAATGGAGATAACCCTGATGACCAGTCCCTGGCTTTTGCAGTTAAGGGAATCAATTTGGTAGGATCCCTCCTGACCAGGAAGGGTAGAGTAAAATACACTATCGTAGTCATCGACTACTATACCAAATTGGTTGATGTGGAACCTATGAGCATCATCACCTCCAAAAAGGCCCTGGAATTCATCATCAACAACATTGTGTGCTAATATGGCCTCCCTCACAAAATCGTGTTCGATAACGGGAAGCAATTTGATAGCGTCCACTTCACCGACTTCTGTGATAGGCATGGCATCATCAAAAGCTTCTCCGCAGTTGCAAGGCCTCAAGTAAATGGGCAAACAGAGGCCGTGAACATGATTTTGAAGGGGACATTGAAGAAAAAGCTACAAGCCTGCAAGAGCAAATGGTCGGAAAAGTTTCCCCGCGTCCTATGGGCGTACCGGACTACAGAAAGAATGTCTACCAGACATACTCCTTATTCAATGGTGTACGAATGTGAAGCGATCATCCCAGTAGAAACAGTGGTCCCATCTCACAGACGAGATACATATGATCTCGTCCAGAACCATGCCTTACTCCATGAATCCCTAGATCTCATTTTAGAGATCCAGGAAGAATCACAAGTGCAACTTAAGATGTATTAGGGAAAGATCGCAAGACACTTCAACTCAAAAGTTAAGAGCAGGAGGTTCGGAACCGGCGATCTAGTCATGCGAAGAGTCTTCCCTGCATCTCAAGATTCGGGAGTGGGAATTCTGGGACCGAACTGGGAAGGACCCTATGAGATCCAAAATGAATTATGTCTGGGAACATATTGCTTGAAGCGGCTAGATAGAACAAAGGTCCCAAGGGCCTAGAACGCAGAACACCTCCGCCAGTACTATTAGTAGTCAGGAAGATCTAATTCTGCTCTTTCTACAACTTTTAATTTCAAGAAATGTATGCCCTAGGGCCATTTCTTTTTAATGAAAATGGTGTGGACAAAATACCATAAGAAATGTTGTAAGAAAAGAAAAAAAATTCACATCCGTCTTTAATTTTTCCATGAACAAGTGGCTTAAGACTACACTCTTTGATCACTTGGGGGGTAATACCATCTATACAAATCCAAGATTAAAAACAAAAAAAGGATGCAAAGCTCAGAGCTTAGTCCTAATCCGAACTTGTATAGACTGGGGGTTCAAAACCCAACTCCCAACAAAATAGGATGCAAGGCTCAAAGCCTAGTCCTACTCTGGATCCGTGTGATCTGGGGGGTACAACCAAAGTAGGATGCAAGGCTCAAAGCCCAGTCCTAGCTTGGACCCACATTATCCGGGGGGTTCAAAACCCAACTCCCAAGAGATTGGTCCAAACCTAACATGGTCCAGGATAGTCCAATCCCTCTTCATGTTTTCCTTAACAGTCCAGAACTGTTGGAACTTGAATCTTAGGCTTAGGTTGTTTAAATTTAGTCATGTGAACGGTCCAGGCCGTTGGAACCTGAACCCCAAGGTTGAGATAATTTAATCAGCTAAGTTCTACCTAAGTCATATTTTTCATGGTCTAGGTCGCTAAAACCTAAACATCAGAGTCAAGACAGATCAACCAGACAATAGTTAATAACCCTTAATGGTCCAGGCCGTTGGAACCTGAACCTCGGGTCCGGAGTAAGTTAATTATTTGTCATATCTAAAAATTTCACAACGGTCTAGGCCATTGGAACCTAAACCCTAGAGTTGGGATAAATCAGTTAAGTTATATTGGTTAAGTCGAAGATGGTCCAAGTCGTCAAGACCCGAATGTGGGTCTCAGAACAAGTTAAATACCTTCTACAATATTTCCCCTAATGGTCCTGGCCATTGGAACCAGGACTCGGTATTCAACCCAGACTCATGCAGAGTAATAAAACACTTAGTGAATTTTGAGGAAAAATAAATGAATATAAAACGGGAATCATTGTGTAAAAAATAAAACTAGTATAATAGTGCGGACAAATAAATAATTGTCTTGGACGCGTTGGCGTCCATAAAAATGATACGGGTACAAAAAAAATAGAAAGATAAAGGGAGCCCCAATTAAAATACAAAGGCATGGGCTTCATTTTGATCTGGGGCATCTGGAGCGTTCTCATCCTGTTGATCCCCAGCTAGGAGCGCCGCATCAACTTTCTCCTTAGCCTCGAACTTAGCCCTCTTTGCAGCCGGATCTGGATAGAGGAGGAGATTCATGCTCTTGTCCTGGAGCCAGGCCATGTAAACGACCTCATCAAAAGTGGCCTCCAGCAATGCATGAGCCTGCTCCTTCTCTTTCTGAGCCTCCTCACTCCACTTCATTTCCAACCGCGCCATGGCCTCCAAAGCTTGGTTCTGCCTCTCAAGACACACAAACTTTTCTTACTCCTGATGAAGTTGGAACTCGCCCGCCTCCAAGAGAGCTTTGGTAGAAGCTTCCGAGCCGCGAGCACGGGATAGCTCCACCTCCAGGGACTCCACCGCATTCTTGTTTGACAGAGCCTCCTCATGTTCGATCTGAACCCAAGCAGTTTCTTTGGCGAGGGCCTCCCTGGAAGTCTCCCGCTGATTGACAACCCCCTCCAGTTCCATTTAGGTCGTCTCTAGTTTCATCGCCATCTAGGCCACCAACTTCGCATTCCTATGAGCCAACAACGCACCCTGGAACAAAACAGAGTTAGAAATAATTCAAAACATAACAGTAATGAAGAAAAGAAATCAAGACGGACATAGAACTTACCGCAGTGGCCTGATGAAAGATGGCCTGGGAGATGAAGAGTGCGTCCCTGTTAGCCATCATGGCATAACAGTTGAGATGTATGGTGGACATAGTATTCCCCACCTGGGCCAACGAGTGCGCTGCAAGCGGGGTCATGTCCTGTCCCAGTTTGGGCCGGAACCCAATCTCAGCTGCCAACTGATCCACGATCTATTGGGGGCACCAAAGGCCTCCGGACAGTCAGCAAACTCCTTCCAGCGAATGACCAGGGACCGAGCCACCTCATCCCGCTTATCACGACCTTCGTCCCAAACCCGGGACACCATTTTCATCCTCTCCTCCCGAAGGATCAAGTCCTCTTCCCCAAGAAGAGCCAGGTTGATAGGTAACTCAAGAGCCTCTGGGAGCTCCTGTGTAACGATGACGCTTTCACCAGAGGAGTGCTCCTCGGCTAGGGAGAAATCCTTGGTCTTGGCCCTTTTGGCCCGCTTCGAGGATTCTGCGGCAACCGGGTCCGTTCTCCTCTTACTCCCTCCACCTCATTCTGAAGGCTCCTACTCCAAATTAATGACCTAGAAAGGAGCAAGTTGGACCAGATGTTGCTCAATCGATGCCGCCGGGAGCAACACTGAAGCCTGAATTCCCTCAGAAGCTCCCAGGTCCGGCTGTGAGTCCCTGAGGATCATCTCGATTATATTCTTCCTGGCCGGACCCTTGGCAGCCTTCTTTCCTGAAGCCTTGGCCGCAACAGCTCTGGCCTTTATCATCTATTTCATCTTAGCCACTGGGTTCGACATGCCCAGGTCACCTGAAATGGGAATAAAAAGTAAAATGACCATTAACGTAAAAGAATGTGGGTGATAGACAAAAATAAAGGAAACAATTAAGTCTAAAGTCCTCCGGGACAAACCCTCATCCATGGAATGGGCATAACTCAACTCTCCTAGTGCAAAAGAATGAATTTTGTCCCCCATGTCATCCGGTTCCAAAAAGCTATTGTGTTGAAGGAACCAGGACGAGTACATGAGGGCCAGCATGTCTATAACAATGGGGCAAGGAAGCCCCACGTTGCTAACAGTCTCGTTCAAATAATCTCGGTACTGTTGCCTTTTCCTAACTAAGCCCTCAATATGAGGGGCGTAAGTTAAAAACGGAGGCGTTTTACCTTGCCCCAAAATGCTAGCCCTGAAAGTCCCAGTGTTGGGTTTCCTCCCCTCGAGAAGGGCATCCAGCTCCTCGGACGCGGCCCTCTCCGCAAGGCCCACCTGCTCTTTTCTCTTCTTCTCTGCGTCCGCCTTGACAGTGGCCTCCACCGCCTCAATATGAATAAGGGCTATATCCTCTCTCAAGGCAGGATCCCTCTAGCATTGTAGCCCCCGGAAACTAGGGAAATCTATCGATTGGTTCGCAGCAATCAACTTGACCAGCCGAACATTCTCCATGGTCACGAAGCCCCCTACATCGAGCTCATCGACACTGAGAGTGGCATAATACTTCTTTTGATGCCGGATCGATTTACTGAACCGAGTTTGAGCGCATGAACTTGTTCACAGGAACGTAAGTTTCCAATAAACTAAATAAAGGGCTAGATGAAAATTGAAGAATGACGACTTACCCACTCGCTGAAAGTCCAGCACCAGGGTGGGGTTCTTCTCGAGGAGGAACCCGGATGTTATGAACCAACAATGTCTGATATCTGGGGGATGTTTCCTCATGCTGAATGGAGCTGGACTAATGCCACAGGCCTTCAGCCTATAGAACCAGTCTCGTATCTTGTCCTTAGCATGAAGTTACAGCTCCAGCTTGTAAAAGTACAGTACCTCCACGCGAGTATGTGCTGGGATCTCCTTCGAAGCGCAAAGTAAGTGCCATCCTGCAAGCAACTTATACACTTGGGGCAGAAGTTGGAAAGGCGCGATCCCCACGAACTTGAGGAACCGCATGAAATAGTCGTGAAGCGGGAGAGTGGCTCCAGCACTGATCTGGCCTATGCTCCAAGCCCCGAACATGCTTGCTCTGGTATGAGCTTTCTCTTCTTTCTGGGCCAAGATGTTGTATAAGAGCCTTGGAGTCGACTCTACTCCTAGGGCCTTCTCCAGCTCGTTCAGCATCTGGTAGTTCCGAAACTCGTTCTTCTCCCCGTCCATTTCCCACGTGTTGCCAATGGGAAGTTTGGTCCCCTCCAGGACCACAGGGCCCGCTTGGACGATATCCTCCGCGTACAAAGTAATGTCGCGACCCATGATCAGGCACCTGGAAGCAACAAGGAAAAAGAGAACCAAGCAGTTAGCACTAAAACCGAAAAAAATTGGTTGAGGTACAGGGAGTCTCCTAAAACTGCTTGGAGAGGTACCCTCCAGACCCAGATCCGGGACCAATAGAGATCCCAGGATTTTTAGTCAGGAACTAAAGACCAAAGGTTTTTCTAATTTACCCAAACAATGTTTAGGTGTTCGAATTGATATAGGATAACCAAACTATGCGGTATGAGGTGTCACCCAGAAACCATACTGTTCAGTTTTACCATTACCCTACCTAAGACCACCCTACACTGTGGTCGCGGCCCTAACAGTCTTACAGTCGCAGAAATGACATAATAATAAAAATTACCAAAAAGGAACAAAAAATAGGGGGAAATGACCAGAAATCTTACTGTGAGGTATTGAATTTGGGATTCGTTGAATCTCGGGCAACAACGTCGGCAGAACCTCAGTTTTGAACTTGAGGAGATGATGTAGCAGCTCGTCAGCACTCCCAGATGTATGGAGCGGGACAGAATCGCCTGTCGGTTGAGTTGAAAAAGACTTCGTCAGAAACAAATGAGCACGAAGGAATGGTAATCTCCAGAGAATCTCGTCGGCAATTTCGGACATACAAAGCTCTAGCTCTGTGCTCTCTAGACTAAGTATTTGGGATGAGTAAAGTGTGTAAATGAGTCCATCGAGGTATTTATAGGATATAAATCCACTATTTGATCCAACGCTCTACAATGGGGATCCCAAGATTGTCCCCATATAATGGTCCCGGGCGATGAAAGGGCTTTAATTGGCCCAATCGAGTACTAAATCATGGATTCGCCAATCCAAGATCCGCGCCTATCTCATCCAACGGTCCACATCAAAAATCCCAAAATTATCCCCATCCAACGGCTTCGAATAGTGCAGAAGCATTAAACAACCCACTCGAGTACCCAAAGCACCTTTTTCGTATAGACGGGACGCTTTGAGACATGTGCTGACACCCATCAGTCGCCTAGCTAATCAAAAGATTCTCTCCAGAATTCTAAGGCGCAAGTTGTAAACACGCACCATCAACCTGGTGACACGTGTCTAGGACGTTAGAATCTGAAAGGACGGGGATCGCCCAAATGGCCCCCAAGTAAATGAACCCGGGTCCTGGTAAACAAACCGGGAGTCGAGTAAACGATCCGGGACATTTGTGATTGAACCGGGAGAAGGAATTCAAGTCTCCACCATGCAAACATGGATGAAGACTTGGGGGTAAATGTTATCCATATTTTCCACCTATGACACGTGGCAGGGCCAAACGGGCCCATGCATCCTCAGAAGAGATCCAAGCCCAACCTGGACCCAGTGACCAATGAATCAGGAAATCGTGACGGCCCAGACCATACTAAGCCCGATGACAGGCAAGTAGCATAAGCATAGTAAGGGGGCCATACCCAAGGTGCAGGCCCATATTGTTTCCCTAACCAGACATTCGGGCAAGCCTAGTCTTCCTTGATGCTGACATGTCCCCGAGAAGTTCGGCAGTTGGTCTCCCCAACTAACATATAGAAGGGGTATGCACGGAACGTACACTATTCCTAGGAAATAGTACTGCCACTACCTTGATAGATCATGTCCCCAGGATCCCCTTAGTAGAACACGTGGGTCAGTCCATACTAACAAACTAACGAAAGTTGCAAGGCTCTACTACACTTAAGCCGACCCAATGGGCCCAGATTAATACCATCAAATTATGTTACATCATTTGTATTATGGCTCCATTAGCGAGCAGATTATAATTACATCCCTATTGGGCCCGGATTAGTCCGGCCCATGCTACTTGACTGCTTATAAATAGGGCCAGTTGTGCACAATAGCGGGGATCCCATAATTTCTCTTGTAAGCAAAAACTCTGTTGAAACTTGTAGAAAAACTTCGTTGTCAAAACTCTCTAAAGCCTAATACTAGTAACTTGTGGACTAAGGCCCATTAAACAATCTCTAGTTTGATACGTAAAAACGGTGATTGTCCATCTCTTATCCTTTCTTTCTAGCTCTTATTTCATAACATATTTCTAGTTTCTGAAAAACTCGGTAAACACATATCAATCATAAAAAAAACAAAGAAATTGATATACATAAACAAAAATTATAGCATCATCAAGCAAAAAAAATAAACAATCTGTTGTTATATGAAGTGGTCATTGACAACCATCATTAATATTGAAAAAAAGTGTTCAAAATAATTTAATTTTTTTTTAATTAATGAGGTGCCTATATGTATTTTTGGGGTGCAAATATAATTACGATGATTGTTGATTTAGTAACTATGGGTTATAGTATAGTAACAATAGTTAGTGATTTGATAAGCAGCAATGATTATCGATTTAGTAACTATGAGTTATAGTATAATAATGATGGAGTATATTAAGAGCATCTCTAATGGAATTCTATAAAAGTGGTGTATAGTCATTTTTTAACTCGTCTTCATAAAATGGAACTCCAATAGTGGTCTAAAATGTGTGTCAAATTCGGCACATGCTAAAAGTTGTATCAAATTTGACACAAATATAACATAGTCAAATTTAGCCCACAATAAATATCACATTTTTTAATTACTCATTTATTACTCATTAATATGATTTATTAATTGAAAATGGATTTTAATTTTTAATTTATCTTTTAGTAATAAAAAATTAATTGTTTTGTATATTTTCAATAAGTATTAATAGCTGTTACTAAAAAAAATAAGCATTAATAGCTATATTGACTTTTTTGTATTAGTTTGCATCTTGTGCATTGGAATACAAATGCAAAAACTGGACCAAATATATTATTGACACAAATTTTGGGCCAAATTTAGCACAAAATATACACCATCCATTGAAGATGGTCTAATGATGATTATCAATTTGTAACCATGAGTTACAATTTAGTAATGATGGCTACCATTATTTATTACAAAATATCATATTAACCACCAATACGTTTTTGTGACTATTTGTTACTAATCTTTCTATTGAATTGTGGAATCAGTAAGCAACTATTTAGTAGATATCATTTATCATATTTTTATTATAATGTTATAATATTTTACATTTATTATAAAAAAAAATCTATTTAAAATGTTCCACAATATTTTGATTATTCGGATTAGTCAGCAACAATTTGGTCGAGTTCTTAAACTGGTTTTAATTTATTTTGTAACTATGAGCTACTAATACTTTTTAAATAATTATCGAATTAGTCACCAACAATTTTATTGCTAATCATTTTTTATAGTAATTGTTAGTTTATAATTTGATAGTCATTTGTTTATTTATTTATTTTGAAGTTGTTGTATTCATAGTTCTAAACACATTTTTAAAAGGCTAACTAATTTAGAACTTATAATAAAGAAATGAATGATTTTAAAGTGACCGGCCATTGACAACCTACAAAACTAATAAAACAATAATTGGAAAACCTTGGTACGCCAAGGTGGTACTAGTTTGATAGTCAAAGTCAGTAAACTCGTGATAATGTAATAAAACAAAGAAGTAAGCTAGTAGATGATAGAAGCTTATCACTTCGTGGGGTTGCAAAATAAAAATTGAATGATAATTGTACTGGTAATAGTAATAAGAATGAAAATGAATGAAATTTTAATTTTTTTGTTTGGTTGAGACCGTAGAATTAGTAACGGAATAATGATTATTATATTTGGTATAGTGTAGAATAGAATGAAATAAAATTTATATTATTTTGACTAAAATACATTTATTTTCATAAATAATTTTTAATCAAATTATTATTATTTTATACTATATACCAAATTATAATTTTTATTCTAAATCATATCTTTTTATTAAATTATCCTTATATACAAAAATATTTTATAAAAAAAATACAGTAAAATATCATTAATACTTAAAAATTGTAGATAGTTTATATTTTATTAAGAAATTCATAAAATATGATTTTATTTTAAATCTTAGTAAGATATATATCCATTTTAATAATTTGAAATTGATGTTATATTTTAAATAATTTAAAATTTTAACATGAATTTTTTTTTAAAAATATTATTATATTATATACACATATAATTTGAGCATATAATACATATACATATATATATACTATTTTTTTATTTAAAATATATAAATTCACAAGTTATACATACACACAAATTTGTAGAAAAAATATTGTTGACGCGGTTTTTCGCTAACAGTGTATTAAGAAATAATAAGGTATATTAGTGCTTAGTAATAAACTGTAATGAAAAATGAAATTAATTCACAATAACACAAATCTTTTACGTGGTTCAGTGGTTAAAATCCACATAGTCTAGTCTATATTATTGTTGTTTCTCTCTCTATTTTGACAGAGTTTCAATATTACAGAATGATGATCCCCTTCCCTCTCCTACATTCCCAGTATTTATAAGGGAATTCCATAGACAGGTTTAGGTAACCGCGTGAGTCAATCACGCATATACATATTTATTACATATATTTCTCATTTATAATGGGATATGATTTTATTATACAGTAAATGTTCTCCTAATATCTCGGACATTAAATATGACAGCCTGCTCATAAATAAACGCATAAAAGGACCCGAGTCTCTGGGGATCCGCGGGTGTGCAATAAATTCAAACTACCACGAGCTGAATATTTCCTCCAAGCTCGTACTTCGGCTGTCGTTTGAATATTATGAGCTCACACTTCACAACCTTCGTGTCTGTAGCTCGGGTTAAACGCAAGAAGCCTAATACCACACATGTCCACATGAAACTGGAGTTGTCTACGTGGATAATAAGCAGATGTCATTCCCTTGGTTATTTCTCCGTGTATTTATTTGTCAACTGTACCCGAACTGAGTGAATGAACTCGGCTAAAATTAGGGTACAACATTTTCCCCCCAAGCTCCTGCTCATGTATGACATCGTCACTTTCTGACCTACACAGTAGGGGAATTTAGACTTCTATTACACAAAACCACGCCTGCCCACTACTCGAGTATTGGACACGTGGTGTACTACAATTAGCGTCTGTTCAAGTTTCGAGGATTGCAATAATTGTCTTGTCTCTTTTTTGCTGCTGTTTTGTCTATTTAATCTTGGCCCTTGGATCTTGAACTAACCCAATTGGATGACCCAGATCAATCTACACAATTTATGTATAAAAGGGATGGCCAAGTTTCAGACTTCACCACCTTTCATTTAAAAAATTTCCTCTTCTGCACTTCCAAACCTCTCTTCTTCTCCAGAAATCCCCAAAAATTATACGCCGCACCCAGTCGCTCAGAAGTTTTCCAGGAACTTCCCTTCGCTAAGTCTACATATCACCGTCGAAGAACACACTGTAAGTATCTCATTCTTTAGTTTTAAGAGTTTTTTTTAATGGACTTTTGTTCTTCACCATGTTCATCCGCAATATTCACTGTAGTCACTGTTAGACTACTTCTAAATGTTTTTTGGGAATAGGTTTCGACTTAGGTTCAACGGGTGAGTCCAAAAATAGCTCTAGAAATAAGGTATTCATAAAACTGGGAAATTTCTGGGTAAATCTGGGTAATTTTAATGGTGAATTAAGTTAAAGAATACCCATTTGGGATAAAGGAGACAAAGGGTTTTTAAGTTTCAAGACAGATAGCTTAGAGGTTACATTTCTTGGGTGGTTTTGTACTAAACCGCCTCCCAAGGTAAGTAGTGGTCTGGCAGTCTAACATACGAATCCCTAAATATCATGGGTTTGTTAGGACATCGAGGCGCGTCACTTAGGGTATCGCGTGGCATCACGCGATGGGGCTGAGGCTAACCTCAGCTCGTATAACAAAAGTAAACCATTCCCCCTTCGTATCCTCGCGTCATAGACCTTAAATCCTCTTAGGTCCCCTACTAACTAGGTCGTTCTGCTCGTTAGGCGATCTGATGGCTCCTCAAAAGAAAACTGCCTCAAAGAAGAATTCATCAAGCTCATCCACTCAGCGGAAGAACAAGGGGAAGCAGATCGCCCCAGAGTCTCCCATCCCGCACTTCGTTTCGGTGGTGGAGAAAGAGCTGGTGGTTGACCCAAATGCCTACTTCGAGGCTGAACGTATCATATCAAATATCACGACCCAGGGGAGGGTGAACAAAATCATGCTGAGCCACAACATAGAGGTTGGGACTGGAACTCTCCTTGCCCGACCTGCATTTGAAAGGGAACGAAGCTGCTCCCCTCTCCAAGACGACTTCACGACTTGGAGTGATGAGCATCTGAAGGCTGGGGCCTTTCATCCCCTTGACCAATACTTTGCGGACTTTTTAAATTATGTGAAGTTGGCTCCATTTCAACTTCCCCCAAATTCTTATAGACTTTTGGCGGGGCTGAAATATTTATTTTTGAAGCATGAGTGGGAGGTTGATAACTCTACAAAATAGAGTTATTTTACCACTTTTTATGTGCTAATTGTTGCTTAATTCTTGAGTTTTTAATTGATTTATTAAGTTTTAAAGTAATTTTGAATTTATTGGGTTTATTTTGATTTTATATATTTTTGTGTGTTTTTATAGTTATTTTGTTGTAAAATATTGTAGTTAATTATTTGAATTATTGTTGTTTAATTTGAGGTAAAAAAATATTGTATTATTGAGCTTAAATGTTAAATATAAATTAAGCTATAATTAATATTTTCAAAGAATTAAGTTGATTTATTTTATAGTTGGAAATATTTTATTATGATTTATTTTATATTTATTTTTTAGGGAATTTATGGCATTTTTGGGCTTTGAAAAGTAAGGAAAAGAAAGGAAGGAAATATGGCATTTTTAAAAATGCCATAAAACAGCCATACCAAAAGCAGCCCGCCTGAAGGCCCACGCGCATCAGCCTGCATCTCCCTTCCCAGCAGCCTTCAGCACCCATTCGGCCCACCACAGGCCCAACGAAGAGCCTCCCCAGCTGCACCCTGCCACTCCAACCGAAGCACCATTTCCAGCCGAAGCAGTTCCCTCACCCACTCGACCCAGCAAGCAGCCCCAAGGCCCAACGCCACCAGGCCCAACACCACCAGGCCCACGCAAGCTTCTTCCCAGCACCTTCGGCCCACGCCTCTCAGCACCAGCTCACCACGCTAGTATCACCTGCCCAGGCCCAGCCCAATGCTTGGCCTCCTATTCTGCCCCAGCCGTACACCACATGCCAGCTGCAGCTCCCCATGCCCAGCAGCCTTCACAGCCCATGCCCAATTCAGCCCCAAGCCTGCCATTTCCCTTCTTGAGCCCATAAATTGCCCTTGTCCCCTTTGTCTAAAAATACCAATTTTTTACCCAACCTTTTCCACACATTTTACCCCAAAATCATTATTACACCTAAAATTTACCCCTATATGTCATATTATTATTCATTTCAAATTTAATTTAATCAATTTAATTAATTTAAATTGATTATTTTAAATATTTTTTTTTTTTTGCTATAAATAAGGGAGTAGAGTGCTTATTTTTTGAGAGGTTACACTACACAAGTTCTACACTTTCAAGACCACTCTATTCTCTTCATCTTTTTCTTCTTTTTGGTCATTTTTCTATGAGTTTTTAGATGAAAATTTTGGGGGTTCCTCCTCAAAATTTTCCTATTTATATTTATAATTTTTTTATTTGTAATTTCTACTCTAGTTATGTGCTTCTAATCTTTTTCATAAGATTATTAAGATCATGATGAAGCTGTTGGAAAAAGCTTATACAGGATCTTTATTTATTTTCATGTATATCTAATATTAAACTAATTAATACGAGATAGCCTAAAACATGTTTCTAAAATTGAATTCAAAGAGAAACAAATAATAGAATACTTACAGTATACACAGCGGAATTAAAGAGTCCTTCCTTCAGTTTCTCTAACTCTTGTATCCTCTCTGTCGCAGAGTATTATCAAGAAACTGAACTGATCTTCTATTTTCTTCACGATCTTCCAATGTATCCTTAGAACCACCTAGACTAGTGTGGGCAATTCTCAACACATGAGATAGATATAGAGAGAAGAAGAGAAAATAACAAAGAGGCTTAGAAAATGACTTGTGTTTAGAGAGAATCTAAAACTATCAGAAAATCTGACTTGTGACTTACAAACTTCTTTTTTTGACTTCTCTCTAAGCACTCCTTTTATAGACTCAATTAGGCCATTTAATTTAATTAAAAAATCAATAAAATAATAGCAATTTTGAAGCCCTAGGTCGAAATTATCATAGGCTATAGGCCCGTGAAATTTCCCATTTGATTATAAGCTCATTGGACTTAAAATCAAGGCCTGTATTATTTTCTATTGATTTAATTAATTAAATAATTATTTAAATCCTTTATCAAATTAATTATTTATAATTTGAACCTTGATTTAAACTTATTTATTAATTTACATACTAATTTATCTTAATTAATAAATCTGCCATAATTTCTCTTTTAAACTCAAAATTACACAACTCTGTGAAACTATCCAAAATTGACCTGGTCAACTTTGATAATTCTAATTGATGATTAAATCAATTAATTGAGACTATCTAGATGATTTTATCCAAGGTACAATGGGGACCATGGGCCTATGAAATCAAGCTCCAATAAGTTATCATAAATCTAACAAATAAATTTACTACCTTATTAATTCCTCGTGACTCCACTATAGACTTGGAATTGCACTCTTGAATTCATAGAACGCTCTATAACAAATATAGATACGCTATTAATTATCCATTATTACAACCATAATTGTCACTCAATCCTCTGTAGACGGTCTACAATGAGATAGGACTAAAATACTGTTTTACCCCTCATTGTATTTTATCCTTAAAACACTTAGTTCCTTGTAAATGATATTTCAGTAAACTAATTTAATTACTGAAATGAGATCTCTATCATTTAACACCTTGAACCAAACTAAAAGGAAACCATCATTTCACTTCTTCATCAGAAGCTATAGATGTTCATATCTATAATTAACACTCCCACTCAATTATACTACCGAGTTCCCAAGATGTAAGTATGGGCTAGTCTGTAGGGTAAGCTGGTAACGAACAAGTCAAAGAACTCAAATAATACAATCAGTTAGAATACTAACCACTCAGAATTGAGATTGAATTGACCTATGGTCAACTATATGATATGACTAGAATAGATAATAACGGTATGTTTACTTATCTTATCAACTGTCAATATCGGTCCTGTCCGATGTAACAAATACATCCGATCTTATCTACTTTGCTAATGTTCTGGAAAGAACATAACACTGTAATGTGTAAGTAGATCATATCGTAGATTGGCAAGTCAGTGTAAATCTGGTGCACTGACTAATCTTAGGACTAACTTATTTTGAACATATAATCATATTTATATTCCACTGTGATTACGTCACTATAAATAAGATTAGTTATATGCTCGGGATTTAATAGAAGTTTATATTAAACAAATAATCATGAAAATAAAACATGTGAGAAAAGTGATTGACCAACTCAAAAATGATTTCTATTCTTTTATTGATAATTAAATGAGATTACAAAGAATTTGGGTTTTAATTAGGGCATAAAACCCCAACAAACTCCCACTTGCACTAATTGAAACTAATGCCTTAATTCTACTAATCCCATTTCCTTGATATGCTTATCAAATGTAGCTTTTGGTAGTGTCTTTGTAAACGGATCTGCAAGATTGTCTTCAGTTGCAATCTTCATAACCTTCACATCTCCCCTGGCCACATACTCTCGAATAATGTGATACTTCATTTCTATATGCTTACTCCTCTTGTGACTTCGAGGTACTTTTGAGATGGCTATCGCTCCTGTATTGTCACAAAACAACACAAGCGGTTTATCCATTTCTGGAATAACACCAAGATCTGAATAGAACTTCTTTAGCCAGACTATTTCCTTAGCTACTTCTGACGCGGCTATGTACTCAGCCTCCATGGTGGAATCTGAGATTGCAGACTGCTTTACGCTTCTCCAAATCATAGCTCCACCCCCAAGAGTAAACACCATTCCAGAAGTAGACTTTCTGTCATTGACATCAGTCTGAAAATCTGAATCGGTGTAGCCTACAGGGTTCAGAACACCACCCTTGTAGACTAACATATAATCCCTAGTCCGTCTCAAATACTTCAGGATATGCTTAACTGTTATCCAATGTTCTGGTCCTGGGTTTGACTGATACCTGCCCACTACTCCCACTGCATAGCAGATATCTAGTCTAGTACACAACATACATCAGACTTCCAACTGCAGATGCGTAAGGAACTTTTCTCATTGCATCTTCTTTTTCAGGAGTCTGGGGAGACTGCTTCTTTGAAAGATGAATTCCATGGCAGGACGGTAGATGCCCTTTCTTGGAATTTGTCATTGAGAAACGTTCAAGCACTTTATCAATGTAAGCTGCTTGAGATAGAGCTAAAAGTTTGTTCTTTCTATCCCTGATGATTTGGATACCTAGAACATAACTTGCTTCACCCAAATCCTTCATCTGGAATTGAGTGCTCAGCCAATTCTTCACATCTGATAATTTCTTAACATTGTTTCCAATGAGTAAGATATCATCTACATAAAGAACCAGGAATACCACTATTTGATTTGCCTTCAGTTGGTAAACACAGGGCTCATCAATATTTTGTTCAAAGCCATAGGTTTTGATTATTTCATCAAACCTAAGATTCCAGGAACGAGAAGCTTGCTTAAGTCCATAGATGGACCTATTCAACTTGCAAACTTTTCCTTCTTGTCTAGATACTTTAAATCCTTCTGGCTGATCCATATAAATGACTTCGTCAAGCTTTCCATTAAGAAAAGCTGTCTTGATGTCCATTTGCCAGATCTCATAGTCGAGAGCGGCTGCTATGGATAGGAGGATGCGAATGGATTTGAGCATGGCTACCGGACTAAAAGTTTCCTCATAGTCCACGACTTCTCTTTGGGTATAACCCTTTGCCACTAATCAAGTTTTATAAGTCTCGATATTTCCATCAACACCTCGTTTCTTCTTGTAGATCCACTTGCACCCAATGGCCCTAAAGTCACTAGGTGCTTCCACAAGATCCCAGACGGAATTTAAGTACATGGACTCCATTTCCTGTTTCATGGCTTCGAGCCATAGTTCCTTTTCAGGGCTTGCCATTGCATGTTTGAAAGACAACGGATCATCATCACTAGTGTCACCAACAACCATATTGGTTTTACCATCCAAACCATAGCGAACTGGGTTCTTCGAAACCCTCCCACTACGACGAGGCTTCGTGACTGTTTGCTCAGGAACAGTGGTACTTTCTTCATTTAAATCGACTTGCGTCGGTTGTACATGAAGAGTGGGAATTTCATCATCAACTTGCGTTGATGACGATGGAACATTGGTTGGAGTCAATTCTTTAACCATCTCCTCTAAAACTACTTTGCTGCGAGGTTTAAAGTTCTGGACATAGTCATTTTCCAGAAAAGTAGCATTTGTAGAAGTAAACACTTTCTTTTCTGAATGACTATAGAAAAGTCCACCCGAGTACCTTTAGGACAGCCAACAAACATGCAAACTTCAGTTCGCGGTTCTAGCTTTCCCTCCTTTTTCCTCAGGACGTGAGCGGGACACCCCCAGATTCTATAATGGCGTAAACTAGGTTCACGACCATTCCAGCGTTCTAAAGGTGTTTTGGGGATTGATTTTGACGGCACAACATTGAGAATGTCATTTGCGGTTTCAATTGCATGTCCCCAGAACGAAGTTGGTAGAGTTGAGTAACTAAGCATGCATCTAACCATTTCCAATAAAGTTCTGTTTCGGCGTTCCGCTACACCATTTTGTTGCGGAGTACCTGGGGCAGTAAGTTGTGATAAAATCCCAAGTTCAGTTAAATGATCTTGGAACTGTATATCCAAATATTCTCCACCCCTATCAGATCGCAAGATCTTTAACCTTTTACCTAATTGGTTCTGAGCCATTGCTAGGAATTCCTGAAACTTTGAAAATGTTTCTAATTTCCTATGCATTGACGAAATACTCAAAACCACCCCTGGCTTGTATATTCAAAGGTCCGCAAACATCTGAATGCACAAGACCAAGTGGTTCTTTGGCCCTATCACCCTTTGCAGAGAATGGACGCTTGGTCAGTTTGCCTTCTAGACAAGATTCACAGACAGGTAATTCACCTAAGGTGAGTTCCCTCAAAGGTCCGTCCTTTGTAAGTCTTTGAATCCTATCATAGCCAATGTGACCTAGTCTCAAGTGCCATAAATACGTCATATTATTGTTATCGGTCTTTTGACGTTTATTGGTCCTAGGTTTAGCTACTTTGAATAAATCATTGTTAAGAGCGAGGGGTTCGTTAGGTCGCAGAATATAAAGCCCGTTTTCCAAACATGCAATACACAATTGTGATCCATTGAAAGAAATAGATATATTAAAACTTGTGAAAGTCATAACAAATCGTTCTAATTGCAACATGGAAACTGAAATTAAATTTCTACTAAAATCCGGAATAAAAAATACATCTTTTAAAATTAAAAATTTATTTCTGAACTTCAGACGAGCTCTTCCTCTTGCTTGGACCGCAACGAACGCTCCGTTTCCAACTCTAAGCTTTAAGCCGCCTTCGTTCACTTCCTCCCACGATTCAAGAAGTTGTAAAGAGTTACAAACATGGTTGGTAGATCCAGAATCAATAATCCAAACGGATTTATCATTCTCTAAAACACATGTTTCTAAGATAAATGAACTATAATCATTACCTTTGTTTTTCACTACGAGAAACTTGGGGCAATCTCATTTCCAATGCCCCTTCTTTTTGCAGTGAAAACATTTATCTTTACCTTTCTTGTTTTTCATGTTCTTCCCCTTAGGCGTCTGTGCACGTGGTTGTGAACTCGTCTTTGCAGCCTTCGCAGGCTTGGGGTTGTTTATTTGTCCACCTTTCCTCTTGTTTCCAGCTTTCGAAGACGAAGCTTGGTTAGCTTCAGCCTGAGCTAGATGAGCAGCGACATTAGCAGTCTTATTTTCAACTCCTTTACTAGGTCCACCCATGATAGGTTCAATAAGCTAAAGCTCGTTCATGAGTTGCGTCAAACCATAGTTGAGTTGAGCACGAACGTGCAGACACGATGCCATCCAAGAATTCATGGTGCCATTACGTACGTGTGGAGACGGTGTTATCCAAGCATTTACGGTGCTATCAAGAACGTGCGGAGATGATGCTCATTCTGGGGATTCCTTAATCATGACGAATTCAGAGTTATCACCAATCAACTCAATGTTGATATTCTGCTTCCAATTAAGGAAGTTTTTTCCGGTGAGTTTCTCCATCGAAATTTGAGAAAGGATGGGAGTAGACATAGCCATAACTCAAAACTACAAAGTACCAATAAAATAGAAATCAATCACATTTGCTCAATAAAACTTCTATTCACACAAATTTCAAGAAATAGCACAACATATATCAAAAATACGTAAGATATGAGAAAAAATACCAAAAACAATCATATCTCTATTTCTTTAGGTTTTTAACTAATCTATGATATCCTTGTCCCGGTTGGCGAGAGTCAAAAATACCACTAGTTAAATAGAGTTGTAAACTCATTTAATAATGGACACCATTATTAACAACCTACTATTCGATCAAAATAAGAAAACAAAATCTCTTATTTTATGAGCTAGACCCACGGTTTCAATAATCATAGATTTAGTCCTAGTAGTCACCGTAGGGGTGAGTCTAGTAGAATTTGACCTATAATTATCTATCTTTCGAAATCTAACCTTGTCAAAATAACTAATGAACATCTTCCGTAGGGGGACGAATCAAAGCGCCTCGAGGCCCCATTAAGCTATTGACTATGTTAAACCAACAGTGGAGATTGAATAAAATTCTTAAAATAAGCTCATTATAAAATTAAAATTAGTATTTTATTATTTATTTTTAGAAAATTAATGACTATGGTTTTCCAAAAAAAATTAAACAGATTAAAATTTTTAAAACCAAAGTCCTATAATTTCTTATTAATTCTAAAGTATCACATTGAAACTAATTCAATTAATTTAGAATTAATTTGTTGCTAATCAATATTTAGGTTTAACTAATATAATGAACCTATACAATTAAGTCCAACTCAGGTAAATGGGCCTTAACAATTGGGCTTGTATGGAGGAGGGCTGGGTCCAGTATGTCGTTCCCACTACAAAGGCCCCCTATCTTCCATACAAGGTCCAAAAGATAGGAATTTAAACCTTCGTTTTATTAATTGTTATTAATTGATTAAGCCCACCATAGTCATGCAAAGCAAATGGGTCTCCACAAGTGGAATCACCCACAAGAGAGAAATTTAAACTTTACATTTTCTAATGGGCCCAAATAAAACCTATCATTTTATGAATATTTTATTTAGCAAAATACCATATATCTAACAAACATATGGGCCACTATATGCATCTAAGCCCAATTGCAAAAATATCACATATAGTGCAACACAGACATGCTATAATTGGATGGGCATAATCATGTTACTATATGAGCAATTCTATGAATTTATGCAAAAATACCACAATTTATTTCATTTGCAAAAATACCACAATTAATTATCTAGAATTTATCAAAAAAAATTCAAATTAATTAAATTTTTACAAAAAATAAGTCAATTTAAATTAAATTTATCAACAATTAACAATAGTTAATTTAAATTTCATTTATCAACAATCAACTTGGTTTTAGGTTAATTTGATAAAAAAAATATTAATTTAATTTAAATAGGATTTATCAACAATTAACCTAAGTTAATTTAAATCCCATTAAAAAAATTATTAATTGGCTGAAAAAAAATGATATTTTTCAAAATTTAACCAATTTTAAATTTTAAAATCAATATCTTAACTATTTTCCAAAATATCTTGTATTGTTATAACTATTATCTAATATTTTAACCATTTAAAAATAATAAAATATAAATAGTTATAACAACCCTAAAATATCTCAAATAGTTAAACAAATTCAAATATCCATAAAAATATCTAACTAACAATGTTCAAATTTCAAATAATTTAAATATTAAAAACTATAGAATAAAAAGATATTTATATTTTCAAATAAAGATTTAATAAAACAAAAACAAGAATTTAAATAAAAATATTTTAAATATCTGATATCATAATTCTAATATTTAATATATTAAAATATTTAAAATTAAGTTGTTAGTCTATTTTTAAATTTGAATTTGAATATTTGTAGAAAATATCTAATTATTTAAATTCCAACTAACAAAAATATCTTTATTTAAAAAAAATTAAATGATGAAACAAATAAGATATTTTTGGTTTTGATTATAAATAATTTATTTCTACAAATTTTAATTTTAAAAAAAATATTTTTGGAAAAAAAAATGGATGAATAGTACACGCGGTACTGTTCACGCGTGCATGCGCGCGGTTGCGCGCGGGTGGTGCGGGTGACGCGGGGGCGCGCGTGGGTGGCGGCGGAGGCGCGCGGGCGGGCGCACGGGTGCGCGCGGGCGGACGCACGGGTGCGCACGGGCGTGCGCGCGCGCATGGGGAGCCAGGCCAAATTTTTTCCAAAAATTTTTTTAAGCAATTTTTCAAACCAAAACCATTTTCTAATTAATTTTTAACATGTTTTATACAAAATAAAGCATATATAAAAATTAATAACATAGAAAACACAACAAAATAACCTAAAAATTGCTAAAATTCACATAAAATCAATGTGTTCATAAAAACATGAAAAAACCATCCAATTATTCAAACATATCAAATAATCCAATTTTAAACATGTTCATGCTTGAAAATAAAGATTACCAAAGGCTCTGAGGCCAGTTGTTGGAAAAAGCTTATACAGGATATTTATTTATTTTCATGTATATCTAATATTAAACAAATTAATACGAGATAGCCTAAAACATGTTTCTAAAATTGAATTCAAAGAGAAACAAATATACACAGCGGAATTAAAGAGTCCTTCCTTCAGTTTCTCTAACTCTTGTATCCTCTCTGTCGCAGAGTATTATCAAGAAACTGAACCGATCTTCTATTTTCTTCATGATCTTCCAATGTATCCTTAGAACCACCTAGACTAGTGTGGGCAATTCTCAACACATGAGATAGATATAGAGAGAAGAAGAGAAAATAACAAAGAGGCTTAGAAAAGGACTTGTGTTTAGAGAGAATCTAAAACTATCAGAAAATATGACTTGTGACTTATAAACTTCTTTTTTTGACTTCTCTCTAAGCACTCCTTTTATAGACTCAATTAGGCCATTTAATTTAATTAAAAAATCAATAAAATAATAGCAATTTTGAAGCCCTAGGTCGAAATTATCATGGGCTATAGGCCCGTGAAATTTCCCATTTGATTATAAGCCCATTGGACTTAAAATCAAGGCCTGTATTATTTTATATTGATTTAATTAATTAAATAATTATTTAAATCCTTTATCAAATTAATTATTTATAATTTGAACCTTGATTTAAACTTATTTATTAATTTACATACTAATTTATCTTAATTAATAAATCTGCCATAATTTCTCTTTTAAACTCAAAATTACACAACTTTGTGAAACTATCCAAAATTGACCTGGTCAACTTTGATAATTCTAATTGATGATTAAATCAATTAATTGAGACTATCTAGATGATTTTATCCAAGGTACAATGGGGACCATGGGCCTATGAAATCAAGCTCCAATAAGTTATCATAAATCTAACAAATAAATTTACTAACTTATTAATTCCTCGTGACTCCACTATAGACTTGGAATTGCACTCTTGAATTCATAGAACGCTCTATAACAAATATAGATACTCTATTAATTATCCATTGTTACAACCATAATTGTCACTCAATCCTCTGTAGACGGTCTACAATGAGATAGGACTAAAATACCGTTTTACCCCTCATTGTATTTTATCCTTAAAACACTTAGTTCCTTGTAAATGATATTTCAGCAAACTAATTTAATTACTGAAATGAGATCTCTATCATTTAACACCTTGAACCAAACTAAAAGGAAACCATCATTTCACTTCTTCATCAGAAGCTATAGATGTTCATATCTATGATTAACACTCCCACTCAATTATACTACTGAGTTCCCAAGATGTAAGTATGGGCTAGTCCGTAGGGTAAGCTGGTAACGAACAAATCAAAGAACTCAAATAATACAATCAGTTAGAATACTAACCACTCAGAATTGAGATTGAATTGACCTATGGTCAACTATATGATATGACTAGAATAGATAATAACGGTATGTTTACTTATCTTATCAACTGTCAATATCGGTCCTATCTGATGTAACAAATACATCCGATCTTATCTACTTTGCTAATGTTCTGGAAAGATCATAACACTGTAATGTGTAAGTAGATCATACCGTAGATTGGCAAGTCAGTGTAAATCCGGTGCACTGACTAATCTTAGGACTAACTTATTTTGAACATATAATCATATTTATATTCCACTGTGATTACGTCACTATAAATAAGATTTGCTATATGCTCGGGATTTAATAGAAGTTTATATTAAACAAATAATCATGAAAATAAAACATGTGAGCAAAGTGATTGACCAAGTCAAAAATGATTTCTATTCTGTTATTGATAATTAAATGAGATTACAAAGAATTTGGGTTTTAATTAGGGCATAAAACCCCAAGAGAAGCAACTTGTAACTAGGTAATATTTATGTTGTATGTTGATTTCCCTTGTAATGCAACAAAGTTTATGGATTTTTCTTCTTCGTTATGTCTTTCATCTTTAATATCTCATATTTTGGATTGTTAGATAATATGCACTTTGTTCTTCATTTTGCAAAAATATAATATTCTTTGTGTAAGATGTGTCATTAAATTGTACACATCCATGCTTAGAACAAAACTATTATATTTTGCCTTATAAATAATGTTATTTGATTTTTTTTTTCATTAGGTTGATTCACATTAAATACTTTGAAATTATACTTTTTGAAAAGTGAAGAAAAATCATATCTTTTTAGAAGTAATTTGTGCTTAAAATTATAAATCTATTTGGAAAATGATAGTTTGATTTATTTTAACTATCACTAAAACTTCGGAATCAATATACTAATAAATATTATTAAACTTACATTTTGTGGATTCTAGTATCTTAATAATCTTTCTTTTACATCTTACTTTCAAATCATTATTGGTTTATTTTCATTCTCTTAAATAGCTTTATTTAAAATAGTTTATTTTATGTTCATGACATTAAATCTCATCAATCTTTGGGGCTAAGTTAGAATTTATTAATTTTGGTTTAAGATAGTTTTATTTTTTATTTTAGACAACTCATTTGGGTTCGATCTCATGCTTACACGAACACTATATTTCATATAAGATTCGTGCGCTTGCGAGTATAAATTTTTAAAACATACCCATTTCGGGTTCATCAGAGGTCCCCATCCTGGCAGATATACTATACTTATTCTGCCTTAAAGCTAGCCCAGAGCAGAAAGGGCGAGGTGACGGGTTCTATTATCTCACAAGGTTTCCCAACTCTGCCCCCGTCATCGAGCTTCCCAGCCATCCCAACGACTACAAAGACTTGTTCTTTATGTCGAATGGATTCCGAAATTGTGAACACTGATACTTCAACCGACCTCGTAAGTTCCTTACTTTTGTGACTTTAGCTCATGACATTTTATTCCTTTCAAGATATTTCTTTTGTACACGTCTTAATTGAATTTGTTTCTCGTGTAGCCATATTTGCGAGGACGGGAAAGTCTGTGACCCTCAGGGGTCAATACGAGAAGTTTTTTGGGCTTCCACCTAGTGAGAAGGACTACCGCCAGGTCATGAATGACGTCACGATGCTGGCGTGCAAGTTGATCAGCGAAGGTCAAAAGTTGGCCTTGAGGTCCCGGGCTACCCTTCCTGTGATCCACGAGCTTCCCTCCTCTTAAGAGGAGTCCTTGCCAGCCACTGAGGGTGATGAGGAAGAAGAGGATGAGGTGCCTCTTGTGAGGAAAATACGGGCTCCTGAGGCTGTCCGGGAACCTGATTTAGAACGAGTTGCGTTAGGGGCAGCAGCCGGCCCCTCCAGCCAAGGTAACCCAGACCCCTATAGGGAATTAGATAGGATTGTTGCCGATCTTAGGTTAGTTTGATTTAACCCAAATCTGCTCGTCCATCGTCATCCTCATAACCCAGATCGCAATATAACCCTGCTCCAATGCGTAGACTACCTAGTGGTACGCCATGACAATAGTTACCCTAAGGGCACAGTTGTTGTTGACAACACTTTAAACTTTAGATCCGCTATTTTTTAGGAGTATGGAACCAACCGTAGGACCTGGTCTTCTCTACTCCAGGGTGCATTTGCCCCTGGATTTAGACAATACATGGATGAATCCAGCCCTAAGGAAGGACCTGAGCCTGAACCCCTTAGGATCCCAAAAATATTAACAGTAGACTCTTCCTCTCCTCCATTAATTCTAAGGTTGGAGGTCATGCCTATTCCAGTCAAAACACCCGTGCTAGTGATAATAGACTCCTCCCCCAGCCCGGAGGGTAGGATCTTTGTTTTCTCTATCCTTGTATATGTTTTTGACAACTTTATTTTTGAACTAACTACTTTTTGCTCTTTTCAGGCGAAGAGATGGAACAACTCGGAGCTCCTGACCTCCGAACTGCTTTCCAAGTGAGGAAGACTAGCTCGGGCCCCATGGTGAAGAGGCCCAGGATTACAAAGAAGACCCCCCTGCCGCGGGAAACACCTCGAAATCCCCTGCTAAGGGGAAAGGCACGAGCTTGGCTCACGAAGTAGCTCCGGTGACTTTTGTTACTGCTAGGAGAGTTCCCCCTCCTCCTCCTCCTCCCCGATTCGCGCCTCCTCAGGCCCAAGTAATTGTAACCTAAACTCCAGGGACCGTTACGGTGTGTATTTTCAACAGTGCTAAACTCGCTAATCGAGTCATTTGGCCGTAATCGTGTAACTAAGTATGATTAGCGGTTTAGGGTTAAAATTTTTGGTTAAGATATAACGTTTCACTACAATGTTTAACGTATACATTGGGATCCTAAAAATATAATTTAAAGGTTAATTACAACAAAATATTTACAACCAGTCGACCTAAGCGCCAAAATAGGGTTTAACCCTAGTTCCTCTTTCAACCCCCGGTCGTGGCGGTCGAAGAGCCGCATATGTACACATTGTCACCTAAGCTTTCCAACTCAAGGATGGTCCAGCTTTCTTTTGCCTTTACCTGCACCACATAGCACCCGTGAGCCGAAGCCCAGGAAGAAAACTCAATATGCTCATGAACAGTAATAACATGTTACTAAATCATAATGTGCATGCCTAGCAATAACAGCCCTATTCATACATGCAGATAAATCCAAACAATGATGGTTGTGGGCCATGCCCTCCTGTATGGATAACTATCAAGTCAATCCTAAACAGATGAGTGATTAACACTGGAGGTTCCGATAACCATGCTGAGGCTTATAGCCCTAATCAGATGAGTGATTTAACACTTGAGGTTCTGTAAACCATGATGGGGCTTATATCCCTAATCAGATGAGTGACTGAGGAGTAAGTCACTAACATGGGTTCCGCACCCTCAGATGAGTGACTGATGAGCAAGTCACTAACTTAAACAAAATGAGTGACCATGAAGTCACTAATGTGGGTTCCGCACCCTTAGCCATGTGACGATGCAGTCACCTGGGCAATCTGGCCCTGGAACTGAGTGACTAGCCATGAGACTAGACAAGCGCTTTTAGTTTTCATCGAACTTGAGGTCGGTCCGGCATTAATGCTCATGATGAGTCATTCAATGCTAATATCGATTAGATCTAATCTTTTCAGCTCTGCGTTTATGACGCTTATGCCGTTCCTGACTCATAGGTCAATAACATACGACCAGTGCTCAGTACTGCTGTCGAACTTGACTAGTAAGTCACAGCTTCACAGTCAATACCGACACCATTGTCTATTTCTGACTTGTTGACGGTAAGAACTCGTCAATGAAATATGGATGGTAAACTCAAAAACTTAAATAAATATTTAATGAACACAGATGAACGTATAGAAACTTGAAGGAAAATGGCAAATAGGAAATAGAAATTAGAAAGAAAACTCGTATATTGCCCTTTGATGGACCCAAAACGGGTATGTTTTAAATATTTATAACTCGCAAGCGCATGAATCGTATTTATAGAATAGTGTTCGTGTAAGCACGAGATCGAACCCAAAGGAGTTGTCTAAAATGGAAAAGAAAACTATTTTAAATCAAAATTAATAAATTCTAACCTAGTTCCAAAGATTGATGATATTTTTGTATAATGAAAATAAAATAAAAGACAATATATATTACTAAATTAATAATTGTAAACAAGATGGTAAAATAAGATTATTAAGGATTAGAATCCACAAAATATAAGTTCAATAATATTTATAAGTACATTGATTCCCAAGTTTTAGTGATAGTTAAAATAAATCAAACTATCATTTTCGAAATAGATTTATAATTTTAAGCACAAATTACTTCTAAAAAGATAAGATTTTTCTTCACTTTTCAAAAAGTTATAATTTCAAAGCATTTAGTGTAAATCAATCTAATGAAATAACAAATAAATCAATGAACATTATTTATAAGGCAAAACATAATATTTTTGTTCTAAGCATGGATGTGTACAATTTAATGACACATCTTACACAAAGAATATTATGTTTTTGCACTAATGAAGACCAAAGTGTAAATATGTGCTAACAATCCAAAATACATGATATTTAAGATGAAAGAAGATATTTGAAGAAGAAAATTCCATAAACTTTGTTGCACAAAATGGAAAATCAACATACAAAATAAATACTATCTAATTACAAATTGTTTCATCATCACCTTAATAATCTTAAAAAGATTAGAAACACATAACTACAATAGCAAATACAAACTAAAAATTACAAACATAAATAGGAAAATTTGGAGGATGAACCCCCAAATTTTTCCTCTAAAAATACATAGAAAATAACCAAAAAGAAGAAGAAGAAAAAGAGAATAGAGAGGTTTTGAAATATGTAGAATTTTTGGTATGGTAACCTCCTCTTTAAAAATGGACACCTTAAATGGTCTTCAAAACTCCATATTTATAGCCAAAAGGAGGTATTAAAATAATCAATTAAAATTAATTAAATTGATTAAATTAATTTAATTAATTATAATATGGCAAATAGGGGTAAATTATAGGGTGTAATAATAATGTTTTGGGGTAAAATGTGTAGAAAGTGGGGTAAAAATGTTGTATTTTTTAACATAGGGGACAAGAGTACATTGTGGCATTTTTATGGGCTCAAGAAAACATTGCTTTGTGGCTACTTTGCTTAAGGGCAACTGTGTTGCTGGGCCGAATGGGGTGCATAGGCCTTGCTTATGGAGACAAGCTGCTGGAGGTGTATTGGCTGAAGGAGAAATGGGCTGGCAGATGAGGGCAGGCGTGATTGTTGGGAGGTTGCTGCTTGTTGAGGCTGAAGGAGGGTGACACCTGGCAGGAGCTGGGAGCTGGAGGAAGGGAAGCTTCAGGAGGTGAGGAGAACGGCTGGGCTGGATCCTCTAGTGGGCCAGCTAGTGGAGAGGCTCCTTGGGCAGAGGCTTTTTATAAATGCCATTTCTTTTTCTTTCTTTCATTGAAAAAAATCACCTTTCCTTCATTTTTCTTTCTCCTCAAGAGCAAAAATGCATTAAATTCCCTACAAAATAAATATAAACTAAATCATAATAAAATATTTTCAACTATAAAATAAATCAATTTAATTCTTTGAAAATATTAATTATAACTTAATTTATATTTAACATTTAATTTCAATAATACAACATTTTCTTACCTCAAACTAAACAACAATAATTCAAATAATTAACTACAACATTTTATAACAAAATAACTATAAAAACACACAAAAATCTATAAAATTAAAATAAACCTAATAAATTTAAAATTACTTAAAAACTTAATAAATTAATTAAAAACTCAAGAATTAAGCAACAATTAGCACATAAAAAGTGATAAAATAACTCTATTTTGTAGAGTTATCACCCTTAGACCAATCTGGTTTTACAATAATTTTTCAACCCATTTCAATGATAAAGTGAGGTCCCTTTTATAGTGGGCTCTAATGGCCCTTGATACATTGTGGTCCTAGGGGACCAGAGTGTACACAAGTACACTGTCAGTGTGGTGGCACAGGTAGTAGTGGTGCAAAAGGTCATGGTGTCGGCTCTGGTACATGGTCAGGGTCCTTGGGGATGCCTCCACTACTTATTTGGTATGAGCGTCAGAGAGGTGGCACCAGATGTAGTGGTACAGGTGGTTGTGGTGTCGGCTCTGATATATGATCAGAGACATGCAGGCCATGTCACCACTCCTCGTACTTCCACTACTTGCCAGAGATGGATGTCAGGGTTATGCCTCTATGCTCCTCATGGTCGTACACGTACCTTGTACCTAATGGTTGCTCTCGTATATTCAATATACACCCTTGTTCCAAGCCCCTTTTTACTTTTCTAAATATAAGAGGATTTGTAGCCTTGAGTGAGATAAGCATGTGGGAGTCGCGCCCCGCTGGTGAAACCCTCCTTAGAAAATGGAGGAGGGCTCCTTCAGCGGGGCATATACTTATATCATAGAGGCGTGGCCTGCAAGACGACCTCGTGAGATGGGGGCGCAGGCCTGGGCACTTAGGCTTGGCCTGCGAGACGGCCTTGCGAGATGGAGGCGCGGGCCTGGGCACCTAGGCGTGGCACTTAGGCATGGCCGGCGAGACGGCCTCGCAAGATGGAGGCATGGGCCTGGGCACCTAGGCGTGGCACTTAGGCATGGCCTATGAGATGGCCTCGCGAGATGGAGGCGTGGGCCTAGGCACCTAGGCGCGGCGCTTAGGCATAGCATGCGAGATGGCCTCGAGAGACGAGGGCGTAGGCCTAGGCACTTAGGCGCGGGTCCATAGGACCTTCAGTGAGGTAAGCGTGAGGCCTGGGTCTTTCAGGATCATGTCCAATTTGTGGTGTTCACATGACTCATGGTCAATGACATGCACAAGTAAGCAATGCAATCAGGCATATATCATATGTCAAATATCCAAATGTAAGGCATTCAGCATGCTTACTTAACAATCATTAGCATAACTAGGATCATGCACAAACACAGAGACTCAAGCTCTGAACAATCTCATATTCATCATTCATGGCATGCCCTAATCACATGTTTCTCGTGCATCACATGCATCACATACTGGGTGTAGTTTTCTTACCTCTAGTTTGAACGAGAAATAACAATCGAACGACCCTTGATAACGATCGATCCTTCAATCCCTTAGTGGTCACCTAGTCATAACAAATTACAATCTCCATTAATGAAAATCAACAATAAAAGGGTCTCGACCTAAACCTCACTCCCGGGACCCCGAATTGTACCCAAACGGTGAGTAGATTCGATCCCGAGCCTTAGGAATTGAAACCCCGAGCCAAAAACCCTCAAAAGTGCCCAAAATATGCATCAGGAAAATTAGGGTAGCGCTACAGTGCTGCCCCCCTAGCACCCCAGCGCTTCAGGCAGGGAAGTTTTGCCCTGGCTAGCGTTGTAGCGCCACCCTTTGGGGGTTGTAGCACTAGGGCTAGGCAGAACTGCCCTGGTTCTTCCCTCCTTCGATTCCTCCATTTCCAACCTAAAAAACAAGATCCCAAACTCCATCCAAACCCCCAAATGAACCCAAATACCATATACACAAGTCTTAGGCATCATAACCCAAGTAACCCTAGCCAAAATCTCCCATCAATTCTCAATATCCAACCTAGAAATCCAAGCTGAAATTCAATAGAAAAATAGAGAAAACCAGAGTTTTAATGGCTAGAAACTCACCTCAATCTCATAATCACACCCTCTTCAATGGTAGAACACAACCCTAGATCATCAAGACTTGATTCCCTAGCTTGGTTCCTCAAAAGAAGCTTCAAAAATCAAAGAGAAAATAAGAAGAAAATGATGAACGAATGAAGAGGAAGAAGGTGAAGGAGATGCTCTGTTTTCTACAAATTCCACAGCCTTCTAATGGCTAAATATAACCTTAGGGTGAAAAGACAAAAATACCCCTAAGCTTAATTAAAACCCTTAACAGCCACCAGGGGCAAAATCATCATTTCCCGCCTATCTCATTAATCATAAATAACACCCTCCAATTCCCATTATTCTCAATATTCTCAAATGCTAATAAATCATATCCCATTACCCTTTAATTCTCGGTAATGTTCTAATCCTCAAATTACCTCGAGACTCACCCCGAGCCCCGAAATTAACCCCGTTATGACCAAACTGATAACTTGCATTCAAAGATCATCTCATGCCGAATGGCTCGAACAAATCCACATTATAATGTGGTATTATTTATAATTCACCAACATGCATGAAAATATACAATTACGCCTTCAACGGGCCAAATTACCAAAATGCCCTTATAATAAAAAATAGACCCATATGCATGCATTTATCATCATATTATAATATAATTCACATAAATATGCATATAATCATTTAATAGCATAATAAATCAATTATGGCCCTCTCGGCCTCCTAATCAAGGTCCTAACCCTCATTAGGAAATTTGGGGCATTACAGTAATACAAGCTGAGCCTCCAGCCCCCACCGTTCGAATACCAATAGATCCCCAGGATCTGGAAAAGAACCCTGAAGATTTTTGGGGTATCATTTACGAGACAGCGAGCCATATGGTGGGGCACACCTATAAGGCCAACTCGAGGGATCTAAGGACCATTGAGGAGCGAATCCCGGAGAATGTCATGGAATCAGCTATGGGAATGAACCTTACTGTAAGTTATCCTTTCTTGGTGACATATTTATTTTTATTATGGCTAATGGTATATCTCTTACTTGTTTTATTATTTTGCAGTCTTCCCTAGCCCAGTATCGTAGCATAGCCCGGGCTAGGGCTAGAAATGATGAGCTCCGGGTCGAACTAAATGCTGCCAACACTGCCCTGACAGCAGCTTAAGAAGGCGAGCAGGCCACCAAAGCAGCCTTGGTGGTTGTTCAAAAGAGTGAGCATGATGTCAAGGCTGCTCTCGCCTCTTCCCAGGAAAGCGAGCAGGCTGCAAAGACTGCATTCTCTACCCTCTAGGCTCAAACTGCACAACTTCAGGCCAAGGTTGATGAAGCCAAAGCAAAAATGCTTGAGGCCGAGGCCGCAATCAAAGAAGAAAAGGCAGCCTCATTTTCGTCCATGGAAGAGATGCTATACCAGTGCTGGGCCTTCAACCCGAATGGGAACTTCTCTTTCATGGAACCCGGACTGTGGGATCCGTACCTTGCAAAATTCAAGGCTCGAATTTTGTAAGAACCATCAGAGACTGGGGAGGCTTCTATAGCAGCTGAGGGGGATGGTGAGGAGGTCACATCTTCGGAGCGAGCTGGTGGAGCTCAGTGATACCCCTTTTTTTGTATTTGTTTGTAATTGCTTAATAGTTTTTTTTTTACTAAACAATTTCCTTTGGGCTCAGTTCGAGGTTTTTATCCTCGGGATAATTTTCCTGCTTTATTTCAATATATATCTAACTTTTTGATCCATTTATCCCTCCTTTACTATCTCTCATGTTTATGAATCCTTAGACTTGTACATTCAAGATTTTAGGAATCGATTTTTAGATCGGGATAGAATTTATCGAGCTTGGTTGTATCCAAGTTTTGTGTGTTGACTTGTATCATACATGTTAAAAGTCAGGCCTTGAACCCGGTTATATCCGGGGTTTTTAATTTATTTAAACTTAGTTCATGCTAGGTTTATTGATAACACGAGCTTTTAAATGGCCCTTGATATTAAACAATTTTCCCAACTTTCCAAGTTTCGGACCTGGTTGCATCCAGGGTTTTAAATGATTTAAACTTAGTTTGTGTTAGGTTTATCGATAACTCGAGCTTTAACAAGCCCTTGATATTAAACAATTTTCCCAACTTCTAAATTTCGGACCCGGTTGCGTCCAGGGTTTTAAATGATTTTAAATTTAGTTTGCACTGGGTTTATTGAAAATTTGAACTTTAAAAAGCCATTGAATAATCAATATTTCCAAGCCTCTAAGTTTTGGACCTGGTTACGTCCAGGATTTTAAATAATTTCAACTTAGTTCACGCTAGGTTTATTGAAAACTCGAGCTCTTAAAAAGTTGTCGAATAATCAATTTTTCCAAGCCTCTAAGTTTTGGACCTGGTTACGTCCAGGATTTTAAATGATTTCAACTTACCAAGCAAGCTTAATTTTTCCAATCTCAGGTTATACGCCTCCCAAGTAACCAGAATATAGAAACTTTCTTGGTTTCTTTTACAAAACTAGAACACAAACTCATACTATCTTAAAGATTATTTAATAATCCACCTATTATTTAATAAAATGGATTTTATAAATAAGCCTTACATTGATGGTGGTGTTACTGATAATATTTTTTTCAAATTTAGGGTGTTTCGGGTCCGTGGGACTACTTCCCCATTCAGTCGAGCTATCTTGAAAGTTCCTTCTCGCAAAACCTCAACGACCTGATATGGTCCCTCCCAATTCGGACCTAAAACACCATCCTTGGGATATTTATTTTCTAGAAATACCCTTCGAAGAACCAGGTTGCCCAGTCCAAATATAAGCGTCCTAACTTTAGAATTAAATAGCGAGTGATTTTTTGTTGATAATGGGCGAGCTGTAACTGTGACTCTTCTCGTTTTTCTTCAATTAGATCGAGGGATGCGTTAAGTAGTCCCTCATTCTGCTCTTTGTTGAATGTTTGTTGCCTGTGAGTGGCTACCATGGCTTCGACTGGAAGGACGGCCTCGCTTCCAAAAGTTAAGGAAAAAAGAGTGTCCCGTGGAGGTTCTATGAGAAGTCCGGTATGCCCAAAGTACTTGCGGGAGCTGTTCGGGCCATAATCCTTTGGCCTCATCTAACCTCTTCTTCAGGCTCGCCTTTAGGGTTTTGTTCACAGCCTCGACCTGTCCATTGGCCTGCAGATACGCTATTGAGGAGAAACTCTTAATAATGTCGTATTTTTCACAGAAGTCAGTGAAGAGATCACTGTCAAATTGTGTCCCATTGTTTGACACGATCTTTTTAGGAAGCCCAAATCGACATATAATACTCTTCACCACGAAGTCTAGGATTTTCTTTGAAGTGATGGTTGCCAGAGGTTTGGCTTCTACCCACTTCGTGAAATAATCGATCGCCACCACCGCGTAACGAACTCCTCCCTTTCCCATAGGTAGGGACCTTATTAGGTCGATTCCCCATATCGCGAATGGCCACGGGGATGAGATCATCATTAGCTCAACTAGAGCATCTCGGGCAATTATGGTGAAACATTGCCATTTGTCACACTTCTGGACATACGAGATTGAATCTTTTTTTAGAGTGGGCCAAAAATAGCCCTGCCTCAGTATTTTCATTGTTAGGTTTTGCCCCCCAGCATGATCTCCACAAAAGCCTTCGTGCACTTCTTACAAAATGGTTTTAGCTTCCTCGGGCCGAACACATCATGGGAGAGGCAATGAATGATCATGTCGGTACAATGTCCCATCCACTATCACATACCTCAGAGCTTGATATAGTATTTTTCGTGCATCCTTTCTATCCTTAGGTAGCCTTCCTGTTGTGAGGTATTCCATTATGGGAGTCATTCATGTCAGTCTTGTGTCAATCATTTCAACTTCCACCATTTTGGTTACATTCGGATTCTCCAAGAATTCCACTGGCACTACATTCAATGTCTCAGCTTCTTTGGTGGTGGCAAGCCTTGCCAAAGTGTCAGCATTAGAGTTCTGCTCGCGAGGTATCTGTTCAACAGTATTGTACTCAAATTCGGACAGCTCTCCCTTCACTGTAGCTAGGTAGGCCATCTTGGTACCTCGAGCTTGATATTCTCCCAACACCTGATTAATCATGAGTTAAGAATCACTATAGCATTGGACGGCTTTTGCCTTGAGCTCCCTTGCCACTTTCAGCCCAGCTAGTAAAGCCTCATATTCAGCTTCGTTGTTGGATGCTTTGAATCTGAATCTCAGAGCTGTAAGGAATTGATGCCCTTCTGGGGAGATTAAGATGATCCCTGCTCCCGATCTGTTCTCGTTCGATGATCCATCCACGAAGATTTTCCATAATTCCTACACCGGTTCCTTCAAGAGCTCCTCTTGAAATCTGGTGCATTCAGCCACAAAATCAGCAAGGACTTGACTTTTTATTGAGGTCCGTGGCACATACAGTATCTCGAACTGGCTAAGTTTGATAGCCCATTTTAACAGATGTCCCGACGTTTCAGATTTTTACAACACATGCCTTAAAGGTTGGTCGGTCATGACGTTAATTGAATGGGACTGAAAATATGGTCGGAGCTTCCTGGAAGCCAATATCAGACAGAATGCCAGCTTCTCTATCAGTGGGTATCATGACTCAGCTCTGAGAAGTCTCTTGCTTATATAATATTCTAGTTTTTTAGCACGGTCTTCTTCATGGACTAACATGGCACTGACTGCATTTTCTGTCACAACCAAATAAAGGAACAAAGATTCCCTAGGCATAGGCTTAGATAACACTGGGGGCTCGGCCAAGTGCGTTTTTAGGTCGAGTAATGCTTGTTCACGCTCCTCAGTCCATTCGAATTTCTTGTTTCCCCTAAGAAAATTGTAAAATGGTAGGCACTTGTCAGTAGATTTTGAAATAAAATGATTCAAAGCAGCCACTTTTCTAGTCAGGCTTTGAACTTCTTTACGCAACCTGGGTGAGGGCATTTCTACCAACAACCTGATTTTCTCAGGATTTGCCTCTATTCCCCTCATGTTGACTATGAAACCAAGAAATTTTCCTAACGCCGCTTTGAACGTACACTTCCGAGGGTTCAGCTTCATGTCATACCTCCTTAAGATTTCAAAAAATTCTTTCAGATCAGATACATGGTTATCGATATTCTTTGATTAGACAAGCATATCATCGACATACACTTCCATATTTCTCCTGATCTGATTAGCGAACATTTTGTTGACTAAGCGTTGATATGTAGCTCTGACATTCTTCAGCCCGAAGGGCATGACTTTATAACTGTTGATAGTAAGAACTCGTCAACGATACAAGGTTAGAAAACTCAAATTATATTGTGAAGGATAGTTGAAAGTAACCTAGAAAGAACTTGAAAGAAAATACAGAACAACAATGGAGCCAAGACCATATATTTCTTAATTATTTTTCATACAAAGAATTTTCCAACCACTTAACCTGAGGGGTCGAAACCTATTTATAGGTGGGCTCTATTGGCCCCCTGATACAAGTAAGTCCCAGGGGACATGGACGTATGCAGGTACAAGGTTAGGGTAGTGGCTCAGGACATAGTGGTGTCTACCCTGACAATGCCCAAGTAGTGGTGCAGGACATCGTACTGTGGACTCTAGAATATTGTTAGGGGTGCTCAGGTAGTGCCTCCACTCTCCGTACAAGTTCGTACCGCCACTACTCGTCAGACGCAGATGACAGGGCCACGCCTCTGACCTCTTCATGATCGTACATCCTATATCAGTGTACATACCTTGTACCCAATCGTCCTCATCAATTCATGTTTGGCACCTAATGATTATTTGATACCCGTTTGGTGTTTCCAAGTGTTCCTCGTGCATATATCAAGGAGGCTCCAAACTATATACATGTCATGAGAAACCAAGGCGCGGGGGGTGTTTGTGGCGGAATAAGGTGCACACATGAGAAGTAGCAAGGTTGCACCCTCGCATAGCGAGGCTGGCCAATGGTGCGGACGCGTGGGCCTATGGGTGCGGGACCCGTGAGAAGCAGCGAGGGTGCCTCGCATAGCGAGGCTAGCCTAGGCAGATCACACAGCGGCTGGGTGCGATGCTTCGCGTAGACACGGCACGTGGGAGGCTAGCCTTGAACCTCGCATAGCGAGGGTGGTGCCTCGGGTACCCATATTCGGGTACTAGGGTGCACATGGGAGGCTGGCCTTGACCCTCGCATAGCGAGGGTGGTGCCTCAAGGTACCCATGTTCGGGTACTAGGGTGCACGTGGGAGGCTAGCCTTGAACCTCGCATAGCGAGGGTGGTGCCTTAGGGTACCCATGTTCGGGTACTAGGGTGCGCGCGGGAGGCTGGCCTTGAACCTCGCATAGCGAGGGTGGTGCCTCGGGGTACCCATGTTCGAGTACTAGGGTGCACGCGGGAGCCTCGCACGGCGCGGCACAAGGCAGCCTCGCATAGCGAGACATAGGGTAGCCTCACATGGCGAGTCCCTCACATGACAGCCCTTGAAGACTTATGCTCGGATGCATGTGTCTATGCATCTCGACACTTGAGCTTATCACCCTAGCGTGGGCACATCGGACCTTGAAAAGCCTTCAAGAATGGACACCATTTCAAATATTTCTTAGGATATTACTCAACATTTACACTTGCCCCCAAGTCTATAAGTACACTTTCAAGTATGCTTGTAGACTTTTTTCTTCTTCTCTTGTTTGATGTGTACGACCAATTTTGGTGGACTCAACCTTGGAGCGCTATCCAATGTTGCTGGAAGAAACACAAAGTGAGTTTTGAAGTTATGTTTCTTTATAGTGTCCAAAGAAACACAAAAACCATCTAACTTTTGGGGGATCCATGAATGTCCCTAAGATTGCATAAGGGCCAATCATTCTCAATCACGGATCCCAAGGCTGCCCATACTCTTGATCCCCACCATTCATATGGACTTGAATCCAATGGCTAGGGGGCCTTGACTTTCCTTATAAATACCCCAAGGCTTGGAGTCATTTCTCCACACCAAAACTTGCCTAGCCTAGTGGTATTCCCTCCAAACCACTTTCAAGAGCTCAAAGGTTCCATTCACCGCAAAAGAATTCTTGAGGTAATTTTCCTTCCATTTCATTTATTCATCTTCCTCCCTTCCTTTTTTTATATTATTATTTTTCCTGATTCTTTTGCCTTTTTTTTTGGGCTAGCACTGCAGTGACGCTAGGCATTCTCTTGCTCCTACGGTCTTGCCCTTGCTTATCGCTCAACCGACCTTACGCCTCCACAAGTCTATCCTTGCACACCTTCGGCTTCATACATATAACTCTAGGTATGCCTCCTTCCTCCAATGATGCACATGCCCATTCCTCTTTTTTCTTTTTCTTTTTTTATATTGATTAAGCGGGGGTAGAATTACTAGTTGTACGGCACTCATTCTTCAGAGTTTGTCATTCTTTTCGTATGGCCTTTCAAGTACATATGCATAGGCCCTTTTCTTATACCCCTCACACTCATGTTGTAGATATAGGGTTACCCTTACGCATATACGCCCTCGAGTCTTAGCTGGCCCATGGCGTCTAGGCAATGTCCCGAAGGTCCGTCCAATGTTGAATTCATTGAGTTGTCATCCTCCAACTCGGAGGACGACATTCGTAGACCCTCTAACCGTGGGGGTGTGCGAATGCTCTACCTCCGGAGACTGACCTACCTCAGACAAAAAGCGTGCGACCTGGAGAAGGAGCTAGAATCCAATACCAGGTATGAGGGTTTAGGTTTCTCCCCCCATCATGCGACATACATTTCCTAGCTACAATCAATCCTTCAGGATTGCCTTTCTGAAATTGCTTGCCTAGAAGAAAACTTGCCCCCTGAGCCTTTTTCCTTTTGTGGTGACGAGTCTCTCGGTCATAGGGGTCCCTTCTTCGAAGGCGGTAGACATGAATCGGTTGAACCGGAGTTCCTTTCTATGATCCCACCCATGCTTCCTCCCCTGCCCCCGGTCTTACGCCTAGGGTCAAGCAAAAGGCTGGTAGATATAGGACACGTGGGGGGGTCTTCCAGGATCCTTAGAAAGTCTATGGCTCATAAACTGCCTGTCTCTGCCCAAGTACATGAGATGCCGAAGAGAACCTCTGACACTTCCGAAGAAACGAGCAGGTCCAACCTTACCACCACTAAACTGACCAACATGATAAATGCTCATCAATTAGCATCAAATCTCAAGTTCGTCATCCCAAAGCGTAATGAACGCGCATCTGTGCCGCCAGAAGGGTTCGTGGCCTTCAGCGATGCCATAATCGGATCTGGTGGGGCTCTGCTGCTTCACCCCTTTTTCGTCAAGGTGCTTAACTACTTTGAACTGGCGCCTTTACAATTGTCCCCCAACTCTTAGGTGATGCTTAGCAACCTATATGTGTTGTACCATCAGGGGCATTCCAGAGGGCCTTCCATGAGCAAGGTTCATTACTTCTATACCCTTAGGGCGAATACATCTGCCCCCGGGTTCTACCAGCTCCAGAAAGTCGCGGCCCATAAAGGGAATTCCCTCGTGGAGGGCTCCATTTCGAATAGGGGCTCGTGGAAGACAGACTACTTCTTCACTTATAGCGGGCACACCCGACACACTAGCTTCAACACCCCAAGTAAGACTATTCTCACTTTGATTTCATACATGAGAGGTTTCTCTTTTTACTCGGCTTTTCTTCTATGGTTTTTCTAACTGTAGTTATTTCTTTTCTTTTGATGGTAGGTCTCCTAGGGGTTGTTGGCTCCACCTTGAAACCGTCATCTCGCGACCGAGTGATGAAAATCCTGGCCTTGCCGGGTGAATGCAAACAAGCCTGAGCCCTTTTTACAGAGAGTAACCTTCACTTGTACAGGCTGCTGACCCCGGACCAAACCGTCTCTCTATGCTCCATTTCCTCTGAATCCGTGAATCCACGCCCTGCCTCACCCGAACCTGCGGGTCCATGCCCCGCCTCATCTGAACCTGCGAATCCGTGGCTATACGGCCACGATGAAGGTAATTATGACGAGGTAGCCAATAGGGACTATGTCTACCCTTCGGGCGATCACATGGACGTTGAGGAGACAGTGGTGTCTGAGAACTACTCGTGCTTTCACTCTATTGCCGGCAAGGCTAGGGGCGTGGCCGATGACGGTCATACTGGCGGTGTTACCTCTCGGATGCCACCGTTGATGCTTGGCGGCGAGTTTGCCTTCGATGCCTCTGTCCCCCGCCCCTCCGTGCTTAAAAGGATTTTCGTCATTCCTTCTTTTGCTGGGGCTCCTCTACCCTCGGGGAGATGTCCTGGGCGGACGTCTTCAGACGCCTCTTTACCTAAGGAGATGACTCCATGCTCTTCCGCTCCCCGCACCACTGCGGATGGATCAGGACCTTCTCGGTCCCCATCCCTGCCAAAGCGTGCCTCAGCAAGCACACGCATCTCCCCCGGTCAAGCTTATGTTTCTGCTTCTAAAGATCATCCTCTGGCAAGCCAGTATGGGGAAGCCATGAGCCATCATCTGGGAAACTTTCCCAAAGGCGAGTGGGGAACTCTGCACAATGTCCCCGACGCTGAGCTAGAAGACGCCTATATGCGAGCCTCCTTGCAAGTATTTGTCGAGATACTCGATTTATTCATTTATGATAGATATATTTTTTTTTTATATTGCCTGACCCTCGAGGCTTTATTCTATGTCCTTTCCCTTACTTAGGCTTCTATCTTGAGTCATCGGCTGATCGCCTCAAACTCCTCATCGACCCAACGATTACAACGCGAGCTCGAGGAGGCATTGGGGAACCTATCGGTGGCCGAGGCAGCAAAGGATGTCTTGTCAAGTCAACTAACCGAGGTGGTTTGCCAGAGGGACGCCGCTTTAGCCCAGGCTGCATCAACCTCTCACACCAACACCCAGCTGGAGGCTACCATCCATACTTTAAATGAGAGGATTATTGTGCTCAAGGCTAAGCTTGTGAATGTTGAGAATCGCATAGTCGAGCGCACGCTGCACGCTGTATGGAGGACCAGCCCCACCGTTAACCTGTCTCCCTTTGGAGATTATGCCGTTGAGAAGATTTCTGAGTGGAAGGGTCAGGATGGAAATTTATAGGTTCCTTTGTATTCGGCCTATGTATGTGGTTTCTATGTAATCCCTCACATTATTTCCCCTTTCTCTTCCTTGATCTGATGATGATAATCTTTCTGGTGCACCTTGATTATACTTGTAAGGACACGTTAACCCATTGGGCTCTGGGGGTCCTTTCATATTCTTTGCGCGTGCTTGTTACTTTGTGCGAGAAGAGTCCTTCTCGTCATTATATATAGTACAATTTATTCAAGGGTCTCTTGTAGGACCCTTTTTGGCTAGCCGGCTTAATGGTCGTTCTAGACTTATTGGGAGATTCCTTCCATACGGCCTCACCCCCTGGGGTGTCGGCCTTTGATTGGAGGTCATCCTTTTGAACTATTCCCTTGATATTCATAACGGTAGCTAATCTTTTTGATTATAAGAGATTTTTTTTTGCTTATACTCGTGCCTCCTGTCCTACCCCCCAAGTGCTTGGTGAAATTTATTTCAGCAGGCACTTTGGTTGATGCTCGCATAGAGAAGAAAAATAACATGCGAAGTTGTGAACAGTTTCATTCATAGTAGGCAGGTTACAACGATATATATGAAAAGTTTACATCTACTTGGGAGGTTATCTAGGCAACCTCTTTGATTCTTGGCTACTAAGCTAACATAACATGCAACAAACTAAACACAGATACTGCTTGCATCGGATGTGGAAGTCTTACTGGTAGTACTTCTTGAGGTGTTCCGCATTCCATGCTCGAGGTATGACAGTGTCATCCATGCACGCCAGCTTATAGGTGTTTGGTGGTAATGTAGTGAGCGACTTGGTAGGGCCCTTCCCAGTTCGCCCCAAGCACCCATGCCCCCCCAGGTCTCGCGTGTTGAGGAGTACTTTTCTTAATACCAGGTCGCCTACTCTGAAAGTTCTCTCTCACACCCTCGAGTTGTAGTACCTTGCTACCCGTTGCTGGTATGCCATCACTCTCATTTGCGCCTTTTCCCTTCTTTCTTCTAGCATGTCTAAGCTTTCGGCCATTGCCGCATG
The DNA here is from genome assembly GCF_963169125.1 of Humulus lupulus. Taxonomy (NCBI): domain Eukaryota; kingdom Viridiplantae; phylum Streptophyta; class Magnoliopsida; order Rosales; family Cannabaceae; genus Humulus; species Humulus lupulus. Next base: position 29,644,043 of record NC_084796.1, on the reverse strand, counting down.
GTTGACTTGGTCCTCGTATGCCTGTATCCTGTAGGAGTTAACCTTCATCTCAATCGGGAGGACAGCTTCACATCCATATGCTAAGGAGAAAGGGGTCTCTCCAGTGGTTGTGTGCGAAGTGGTTCTGTAGGCCCAAAGCACATTAGGTAACTCCTCGACCCAAGCCCATTTCATCTTCTCTAGCTTTGTTTTTAAGTTCTTCTTAAGGACTTTGTTAATGGCCTCCACCTGCCCATTGGCCTGTGGATGCACAACAGCCAAGAAACTTCTCCTTATCCCTCTTTCCCTACAGTACTCCTCGAACGTTTCCCCTTCAAACTGGGTGCCATTGTCATAAATAATTTTGTAGGGAATTCCATATCTGCAGACAATGAATTTGTTTACAAAGGTGGTGATATGCTTGGCCGTTATCTTTACTAGAGGTTTCGCTTCAACCCATTTGGTGAAGTAATCTACGGCTACTACCGCGTACTTTGCTCCACCTCTACCTGGGGGAAGGGCGTCAATCAGGTCTATCCCCCAGATAGCAAAGGGCCAAGGGCTGGTCATGCTAGTTAATTCATTCGGGGGTTTTTCGGGAGTAGTTTGCGTGCCTCTAGCATTTGTCACATTTCCTTGCGAAATCATTTGCATCTCTCTCCATGGAAGGCCAGTAGTACCCTTGCCTCATGACTTTTCGAGCCGTGGACGGTCCACTCGCATGGTTGCCACATTCACCCTCATGTATTTCATGCAGTACCTTCACAGCCTCTTCCTTATCAACACATCACAAGGGCGGCATAGAAAACCCCCTCTTGTTTAAGATCCCATCTACCAAGGTGTATCAGGCTGCCTTATATACTAGCCTTCGAGCCTCCCTCTTTTCTGTTGGCACAACTCCATCCTTCAGGTAGCTTATAATCGGGTTGGCCCATGACTCCTTAGGGATGTTGACCATGTGAACGTCTGAATTAACAATGCTTGGCCTTGGTAAGTATTCCACAGGCACTGATTCAAGGGTATCCCCATCTTTAGTGGAAGCCAACTTCGCGAGGGCATCAGCATGGGTATTCCTCTCTCTTGGGATTTGCTCTATGCTATACTCCACCAACTGCCCCAAATAGCCTCTTACCCTTTCCAAGTATGTAGCCATCTTGGGATCCCTCGCTTGATACTCACCCTTCACTTGGAATACCACCAACTGTGAGTCACTAAAAATGTGTAGATGCGTTACCTTTAACCCATGGGCCAACCGCAACCCTGCTAGAAGCGTTTCATATTCTGCCTCATTGTTTGAGGCTTCAAACCCAAACCGTATCGCGCAGTACATCCTATGTCCTTCGGGTCCAGTCATCAAGATACCTGCTCCAGATCCTCCTTCGTTGGATGCTCCATCCACATGTAGGCTCCATTCTTCAGAACTCCTTGGCTCTCCTTCTATGACTGACTGTCCCTCTTCTTCATCTCCTCCTCCATTTGGTCGATAGGTGAATTCCACTATGAAGTCTGCGAGCACTTGCCCATTGATGGAGGTCCTTGGGGTATAAGCGATGTCGAATTGACTCAACTCGATCGACCACTTTATCAGTCTCCCCGAGGTTTCAGGTTTATGCAAGACCTTCCTTAAAGGACTATTGGTGAGTACTTCGATCGCATGGGCATGGAAATAGGGCCTCAACTTCCTTGAAGCCACAACTAACGAGTATGCCAACTTCTCTATCTCTAGGTATCGGTTCTCCACATCTATTAATTGTTTACTGGCGTAGTACATAGGTTGCTGGCGTTTCTTCTCTGCTTTAACCAGGGCAGCACTTATGGCATGCTTGGATACTACCAAGTATAAGTATAGCCTTTCGCTCTTTTTAGGTTTTGCTAACAACAGTGGCTTCCCTACGTGTTCCTTCAGCTTGAAAAAATCATCCTCACATTCTTCATCCCAAGCGAACTTTTTGCTCCCTTTTAGGATATTGAAGAAGGGGAGGCACTTGTCCGTAGACCTCGAGATGAATCTATTAAGGGCTACCACCCATCCCATTAGACATTGCACCTCCTTCCTGTTCTTGGGTGGGCTCATTTCTATTAGGGCCTTTATCTTATCAGAATTAGCTTCGATGCCTCTGGAGTTGACCATGAAACCTAAGAACTTTCCCGAGGATACACCGAAAGTGCACTTGAGTGGATTCAACTTCATTCAGTACTTCCTGAGTGTGTCAAACATCTCTCCTAGGTCTTTTTGAGTTCTACGGCATTTTTGGTCTTCACCAGCATATCGTCAACGTATATCTCCATGTTCCTCCCTATCTGGTTAGCGAACATTTTGTTCACCAATCTTTGATAGGTGGCACCCGCGTTCTTTAATCCGAAAGGCATCACCTTATAACAGTAGAGCCCTTTATTCGTTATAAATGATGTATGCTCTTTGCCGGCTGGGTTCATAGGTATCTGGTTGTATCCAGAGTAGGCATCCATAAAGCTAAGTAACTTGTGCCTGGCCATTGCATCCACCAGCTGATCTATCCTTGGAAACGGAAAACTGTCCTTAGGACAAGTCTTATTGAGGTTTGAGAAGTCAATGCAAGTCCTCCATTTTCCATTCGATTTCGGGACTAGCACTAAGTTCGACACCCATACAGGATAGAAGGATTGACGGATGAACCTATTGGCCTCAACTTTTCCACCTCCTCCTTTAAGGCTGCGTACCTCTCTGGATCAAGCGCTCATCTTTTCTGCCTGACGAGCCTTGCCTCAGAGGCCATATTAAAATGGTGGTACATGATGGCTAGATCTATTCCTACCATGTCTTCGTGACTCCAAGAAAATACATCCAGATTGTCCTTCAAAAACCTTACCAACTTCTCCTTCGCGTTGCTTTGAAGGCTTTTTCCCACCTTCAACTTTCGCAATGGCTCTTCCATCACCATGATCTCCTCTACCTCCTCAACAGATTTAGCCCCTGGCTCCTCCATGATTATGGGGTCTAGTTCCTGCAGGTTTGTGCCTCCATGCACCACCATCGCCATCGGTTCTCGCGGTTTCACAAACGTGCGAAGGGAGGTGTTATCACACTCCCTTGCCTCTCTTTGTTCTCCTTTCATACTCGTTACTCCACCAGGAGTTGGGAACTTGACGGCGAGGTGATATATTGTCGTGATCGCTTTCAATTCTCTTAGGGATGGTCTCCCCAATACCGCATTGAAAGCTGAAGCACAATCTACTACGACGAAGTTTGCCATGACTGTGGTCTGTCGGGGTTGATCTCCCATGGTGAGTGCCAATTTGATCACCCCTAAGGGTTGTATCGAGTCCCCTGTGAATCCATATAAGGAGGATTGGCAGGGTTTCAAGTGTCTGACGCCCAAACCCATCTTCTCTAAGGCGGGGCGATATAAGATATCTACGGAACTTCTGTTGTCTACGAGGACCCGATGCACCCGCATGTTGGCCAACTGAACTGTCAACACCAAAGGATCATTATGGGGAAAGTGCACCCCTCGTGCATCCTCCTCTATGAAAGTGATTGAGTCATTTTCTCCTTTAAAGCTTTTCGGAGGTCGCTACTCCAAACTCATGACACACTACGGTGGACTCCGTCTGGCTTATCTAGCGTACCTGTCTCGACCCTTCCTGGACTCTCCCCCAAACCCCGGACCTCCAAAGATCGTTCTCACCTCTCCTTGTATCTCTGGGGCTCCTCCTTGTGTCTGAGGTATCACTGGCACGTCCTCCGATTTCTACTTCTCCCTTCTGACATATCGGCCCAAGTGTCCCCTTCGGATGAGCTCTTCAATTTCTTCCTTCAAATGGGTACATTCTGCCGTGGTATGGCCGATATCCTTGTGGTATTGACAGTATTTTCTAGGGTCCCTCTTGGACCGGTCTTTTCTCATCGGTGGGGGCCTTTTGAAGGGAACCCGGTCCTCATTTGTGAGGTAGATATGCTCTCTGGTGTCCGTCAAGCTCGTATGTGTAAGCCATTTGCCTATGGTCGATTCCACGTTTGGTCCTTCTATGTTGATCATCTCTCGACCCTTCATATGCCCTCTTCTTCTTTGCTCCATTAGACCCTTCATTGGCTGGGGGCTTTACATGGGACTCACTTTTTCCTGCCTTTAAGTTCGCTTGGCCATCCTTCACACGAATGTACTTTTGTGCCCTCTCGTAGAAGTCATCTAGGTCAATGAATTTCCTTTTGAGCATATTATCCCACAATTTTCTTCCTGGACACACCCCAGCTGTGATGGCCATTTTCAACTCTCTGCGGGTCAAGCTCCCTACTTTGGCTACCTCCATGTTAAACCTGTGGATGTAGCCCTTTAGACTCTCATTTTCTCCCTGCTTCACGTTGGCGAGGCTGGTGCTCGGCATTGTGTAATCACGCACGGCATGATGCTGTTAGAGAAATTCATCAGAAAACACTGCCAAGACCTGATGGACCCTGGTCGAAGTCTCTTGAACCATTTGTACGCAAGTCCTTTCAGTGTGACAGCAAAGCAATGGCACCTGGCTCCGCTACTAATCCCCCTTAACCTCATCAGGTCGTTAAACGTGTCCATATGGTACTTAGGATCTGTGTTTCCTTCATAGGGGGTCATATGAGGCTCCTTGAAGTTGGCTAGGAGCCGGATGTCTTGGATCTCCTTAACGAAGGGCAATTCATGGTTGAACTCATCCTCCACAGCTTGTCCTCCAGATGTGGTGACGATCTTGCTCCATAGGCTTCTCATCTCTTTGTCTAGGTCTTGTCTCCTCTTTTTCAAGGAGTCTCTCAATGTGGACGGGCTTGCATCTCCCTTTCCTTTGCCTTCCTGGGGTGCTATAGGAGGTGTAGTTATTTTATCCACCCTCTTCTTGTTGAGTTCCTTTCATAGATCTGAGGCTGTCCTCCTTGAGGTGACTTCGACGTCGTTATGAGGGCCAGCGTTGTTCTTCTGCTCTGGCCTCGGAGGCTGCTTCGGTGGTCCGGAACATTCGTGCTGCTTCGGTGGTCCAGGACGTTTGTGCTGCTTCACCCGGGGGGTATTACTGGTGGAGAGTCGAGTTCTCCCATCATCTACTGGGACGGGGGTCTCTACCCCCTCTTGGCCTCTCTCTTTTCACTTAGGGAGAGATATGTTTGACTTCCCTTGCAACAGGCCATTCAACACCTCTTGCATGTTCTCTAAGGTGGTTTCAAGCCTTTGGTTCTTGTGGTGCAGTTCACGTATCTCCTCTTCATAGAATTGAGACATTGAACTCGAGCTCACGAAATGGACCCGGGGATGCTTGTCAGGTCTGCGCATTGATGGGCCCGGATCCTGCCGGCCGGAGTTTGGCACTTGTGGCGGCCTTGGGGGTGGGAACTCGCCGGCATCTTTTGCAAGGGCAGCTGTTGACCTTGGATGATTCTCATCTAGAGGGACGGCCGGGGATGAAGCCTCCCTCTCTACTTCGTGAACCTCGGGTTCCTTTGGGGCCTCCATATCTCTGGGCAGAGGAGGGTTCTTCATGGAGGCCTTTAGCTGATCTCCATCAAGGTGGGCCTCCACCTCTCATGGCTCTCTCAGTCGTTTAGAACATCTTGGCATTTCTTCCTGCCAGAACTAATGGAAGAACAGTGGCTTGACACTTATCCTTCCCACAGACGGTGCCAACTGTTGACGGTAAGAACTCGTCAACGATACAAGGTTAGAAAACTCAAATTATATTGTGAAGGATAGTTGAAAGTAACTTGGAAATAACTTGAAAGAAAATACAGAACAATAATGGAGCCAGGACCATATATTTCTTAATTGTTTTTCATACAAAGAATTTTCCAACCACTTAACCTGAGGGGTCGAAACCTATTTATAGATGGGCTCTATTGGCCCCCTGATACAAGTAGGTCCCAGGGGACATGGACGTATGCAGGTACAGGGCCAAGGTAGTGGCTCAGGACATAGTGGTGTCTACCTTGACAATGCCCAAGTAGTGGTGCAGGACATCGTACTGTGGACTCTGGAATATTGTCGGGGGTGCTCAAGTAGTGCCTCCACTCTCCATACAAGTTCATACCGCCACTACTTGTCAGACGCAGATGACAGGGCCACACCTCTGACCTCTTCATGATCGTACATCCTATATCAGTGTACGTATCTTGTACCCAGTCGTCCTCATCAATTCATGTTTGGCGCCTAATGATTATTTGACATACCCATTTGGTGTTTCCAAGTGTTCCTCGTGCATATATCGAGGAGGCTCCAAACTATACATGTCATGAGCAACCAAGGCACGGGGGGTGTTTGTGGCGAAACAAGGTGCACACATGAGAAGTAGCGAGGTTGCACCCTTGCATAGTGAGGCTGGCCAATGGTGCGGACTCGTGCGCCAATGGGTACGGGACCCGTGAGAAGCAGCGAGGCTGCACCCTCGCATAGCGAGGGTGCCTCACATAGCGAGGCTAGCCTAGGCAGATCACACGGCGGCTGGGTGCGATGCTTTGTGTAGACGCGATGCACGAGAGGCTGGCCTTAAACCTCGCATAGCGAGGGTGGTGCCTCGGGTACCCATATTCGGGTACTAGGGTGCGCGTGGGAGGCTGGCCTTGAACCTCGAATAGCGAGGGTGGTGCCTCAGGGTACCAATGTTCGAGTACTAGGGTGTGCGTGGGAGGCTGGCCTTGAACCTCGCATAGCGAGGGTGCTGCCTCAGGGTACCCATGTTCAGGTACTAGGGCGCAGGAGCCTCGCACGGCGCGACACAAGGCAGCCTCACATAGCGAGACATAGGGTAGCCTCGCATGGCAAGTCCCTCACATGACAGGCCTTGAAGACTTATGCTCAGATGCATGTTTCTATGCATCTCGACACTTGAGCTTATCACCCCTAGCGTGGGCACATCGGACCTTGCAAAGCCTTCAAGAATGGACACCATTTCAAATATTTCTTAGGATATTACTCAACATTTACAATAACAATATACGTAATTTAGGGTCATGAATCTAGTATGTTCCTGGTCTGTAGGCTTCATCGCAATCTGGTTATATTTAGAATACGCATCCATGAAGGACATGAGTTCGTGACCTGCTGTGGCATCTACCAACTGATCAATCCTTGGTAGTGGAAAGCAATCCTTGGGACAAGCTTTGTTCAGGTCGGAGAAGTCGATGCAGGTCCTCCATTTCCTGTTTGGCTTTGGGACCAGCACGGGACTGGCAACCCAGATCAGGTATTTTGCTTCATGAATAAACTTGCACTTTAATAGTCGAGCTACTTCTTCCTCAAGAGCTTCAGCTCAGACTGTTCCCAAGTGTCTTCGTTTTGGGGATTTTGCAGGCACGTTCTTGGTCAAATTTAGAGTGTGCATGATTACACTCGGGCTTATTCCCACCATGTCTTCATGTGACCAGGCGAAAACGTCTAGGTTCTCTTGTAAGAAAGTGATCAGCTCCTTCTTCCTTTTATCATTTAGATTCTTCCCAATCTTTACAACTCTTGAAGCTTCATTGGGGTCAATGTTTACCTCCTCGAGCTCCTCTATAGCCTGGAGCTCTGACCTGTCTTCGCCTATCAGTGGGTCAATGTCATCGTGTTGGGTGTCGTTACTGTCCTCTTTTTCCTGAGGTTCTTCCATCCCACAAGTAACTTCTACTTCCTGGGACTCCTCACCTCCGTCATTTATGACCATAGCTTGCTGCCCGGGTTATAATTTTCCCTTCATAGATATATGCTATAGCATTCTCTAGCAACGAGATGATCACCTCTGACAGTGCATATTCCTGCAGCTGAGGAGAATTTTATTGCTAGGTGGCGGATAGAGGTTATGGCTTCAAATGCCATCAACGCAGGTCAACCCAAAATCGCATTGTATGTGGTTGGACAGTCGATTACCACGAACTCAAGTAACTTGGAGACAGTTCGTGAGCCTTCTCCCAATGTTACCACTAATTCGATCGTCCCGATGGCTGCTGACCCTTCATCAGAAAATCTGTACAGAGTCATTGAGGTCTCCTTCAATTCTGTTACAGATAACCCCATTTTTTCCAAGGTGAACCTAAAAAGTAGATTCACAGAACTCCCGTTATCTACTAGTGTCCTCTGGACCCTCCAGTTGGCGAGCTGAACGGTTATGAACAATGGATCGTTATGTGGGAATTGGACGTGGCTAGCATCCTCTTCTGTTAAAATGATTGGTTGTTTTTCCAATCGCCGTCGTTTCGATAACCGTTGTTCTAGGACGAACTCCACTCCATTATGGGATTTCAGTTCGTTAATGTACCTCTTCTGGGCCCCTCTGCTCGTGCCTGCCAGATGAGGTCCTCCTGAAATGGAGGCTATATCTCCCCCTATTATTGGAGGAGGATCATCCTGATTCGCTTGAGCTCCGGTTTGACTTACTGGAGCTTCGGGGGCTGACGGAGGGTTTGGTCTAGCGGGCTGATTAGGGACCACCCGATTTCGAGCGTACTGGGCCAAAGGTCCCACTTGTAATGCCCTGGCTACCCCAGAACAGTTACGGTGAACCGGAAATTTGACCCGCTACCCGAGTCCTTTGGTTAAAAACGTGATCTAGGTGTCATTAACAGGTTAAGGTGTAAAACCAATAAAAAGGAAAGGGCACTTTTCATTAAGTAAATAAACTGCTCATGAGCCTTTTAAAATGTTTACAAGTAGTTCAAGTTACAAAAGAGTTGCTACAGTTCCAAATATACAATCTCCGCCGGCCTAAGCGGCAAAAATAGGGTAAACCCCTAGTCCCTCTGAGAACTCCTTGACCGTGGCGGTCAAGCGGCCCTGTATGTACATCACATCGCCCAAGCTCTCCACTCAGGGTTGGCCAAGCTTTTCCTTCCCTTTACCTGCACCACATAGCACCCATGAGCCAAGGCCCAGCAAGAAAACATAATAAAACATGATATAATATCAACAACAATCATAATAACCATTCAGGACTAACAGTCCAACAAGTAGGTGACAATAACCAAAAATCACAATAATGAGCATCGCTCCTTCTAGCCGTGTGATGATAGGGCCACCAGGGCTTAACTGAACAGTGATTCATTTATAAGTTCGTTTAGGACAAGTGTATGGTGATTAGTCACCAACATAACCTTCCTCACGACTCTGGAGTCGAAACTATGGACAACGTCCCTTAGCCATGTGACAAACAGTCACCAAGGTCATATACCTTGGCTATATTCATCTGGTTGTAAGCCAGGCAAGCGCTTATAAGTTTCTCGACCCTAGGGTCGGTCTGGCATTAATGCTATAGAGCCATTCAATGCATGATTCCCGACTTTAGAGTCGGTCCCTGACTAGTCAGTGTCTCAAATAGGTAAACAACGTTCAATAGCATTTAATATGCAATCCATGTCCACGTATATCAACCAGCATGCCTCAAATATCAAACCATACATGCCATATATCTATACAGGGTGCAACCGTATTCATACACTGTTTTCTTACCTCTGGTTCGAGTGAGTATTATAATATGAACGACCCCTGAGAACGATCAACCCTTAAATTCCTCGACGGTCACCTGGTCATAACCAAAATATAGGATTCATCAATAAAAATGATAACTGAGGGTTCCCAACCAAATCACAGCCCCCGAGACCTCAAATACTACCCAACTGGGTACTAGGTCCAACCCTGAGGCCTATGGTTTGAATCCCTAAGCTAAAAACCACTTTCTAGCAAATTTGGCCTTATGGGCCGCGGCCCCCAAAAGCTGTGCCGCGGCACGCCCCCAAGCCCCATCTGCCAGACACGCATGGGCCGCGGCACACAAAAGCTGTGCCGCGGCACCCAGCCCAGTTCAGCAACTAGCCCACGCACAAACCAGATTTTCCCCCTGTGCGTTTTCCTCTCAAAACAGCCTCTCAAACCATCATAAGACCTCCTCCAAATATGTAATCAAACCCCCAAACCTTACCTATATCACCTCCTCACCAAAACCCAATCATACACACACCAAAAACTCCCCTTGATTCTAACCTTCCACATCAAATTCTAGAGCTGAAAGCTATAAGAGAAAAACAGAGTACACCTAAAATTCAAAGACAATTCCTTACCTCCAACTGGTTTTGAATCCTCTTAAGATGATGAGCTAAGTCCACAACCTCCAAGCTTTGATTTCCTAACTTGCCACCTCAACTTGGAACCAAAAACCTCAAAGAAAGATAGAGAGAAATGGGTGCTCAGGATGGTGAAGAAGCTGCTCTGTTTTGTTCTGTTTTGTTCTACAACCTTCAGCTATCAAACATCATATATATCCACCCCTAAAAAGACCAAAATACCCCTTATGTCATCTTAAGTCTCCAAAGCCACCCCAAGGGCAAATTTGGTACATTCCACTAAACCCGTTAATTATAATTAATGCTTCCCATTTCCCGCTAATCTCAATATCCTCAAACACCAATATTTCATAACCCATTACCCTAAAATCCCCGGTAACGCTATAACCTTTAATATCACCCCGAGACTCACCCCGAGCCCCGAGCTCAACCCTGTTATGACCAAACCGATAAATCATGTTTAAGGATCGTCTCATGTCGAAATTCTCGAACCAATCCACATTATAATGTGGTCTCACAATATATCATTAACATACAACAAATATTCAATTATACCCTCAACGGGCCAAATTACCATAATACCCGTGTAAACAAGCGTGGACTCACATGCATGCATTTAACATCATATGATAATATATTTCTCGTAAACATGCATAAACACATTTAATGGCATAATTAAACAATTATGGCCCTCCCGGCCTACTAATCCAGCCATTAACCAAAATAGGGAATCCGGGGCATTACACCACTCTAATGAGAGTTTCGATCTCATCCTTCAACTGTCGACAGTCATCAGTGTTATGACCGATATCATTATGAAATCGGCAGAACTTCGAAGGATCTCTCTTTGTTCTTTGGTTTTTCAACAGTTCTGGCTTCTTCCATGGAAGGCGAGTAGAATTCGCCAGGAAGATGTGCTCCCTAGTATCCGTGAGGTCAGTATAAGTGGCATAAACAGGCTTGAATTTCTCCCTAGACTTATTTTTCTTTGTTCCACTCTGGTCGCCCTCACCATTTCCCTTCCTTTTGTTACTCCCCCCTTGGTTATTCTGGGTAACAGTTTGAGACGTAGTTGCAACGTCCGTTATCGCTCCAACAGGTTGGACAGGGATCTAGTTGGTTCTTGTGACGGAAGCTCACGCCTCTTCCAGGTTAATCCATCTTTGAGCTCATGCCAAGAACTCATCCACGCTATTAACTCCTTTTCTCTATAACTCTTGCCACAGTTCTCCCCCAACAAGGATTCCCGTCCTCATTGCCATTAGCTTGGAGTTGTCATTGGCATCCCTAGCTCGTGTAGCGACATTGGAAAATCTACTTAGATATGCCTTCAACGCTACTTAGATATGCCTTCAACATTTCGCCAGGTTGCTGCTTTACATTGGCTAATGAATCAGCCTTAACCAGAGCTATCTGGGAAGCCCAAAATGCTTTTTTGAAGTTAGAAGAAAACTTTTTCCACGAACTTATAGAATGCCTCTTGTATTGCTTAAACCACTGCCTGGCTGGCCCGATCAGAGTTGAAGGGAATAAAATGCACCTTAGATCGAGTCCGACATTGTGGGCCATCATCATGGTGTTAAACATCCTGAGGTGGTCTGACGGATCTCCATCTCCATCAAACTTTGACAAGTGTGGCATTCTGAAGCCTAACGGATATGTGGCCGCTACAATATTTGGAGTGAAAGGCTTAAGCTCATCCTATGATTCGCAATCGTCTTTATCTTTTCCAGATAAAAGCCTCTTCATTTGCTCTTCCATTAGAGCTAGCCTCTCGAGGGTTTTGTCTCTGGTCCCTAGGTTATCTGGGGGCTGTTCAACAGCTCCCATCCTATCGTACACGTTTGATGGGTTATTGTCCCTCTAAGCTAGAGCTTGGTTTGGTGGGGCATTCCCATTATCACGTACTATGGAAGGACCTCCCTCTAGCCGAGTATAACTAACATCTTCATTTTGAGCTGGATTTCTTCTCTGCGAATTCAGACGATCATGCAAATCGGGTTGTGAATCGTACCGAGGGCTTTGTGCCGAACTCAGCTGATTTCTCAGATCGCCCTCGGACCTACCACTTCAATGACTTTCGATCCAGTAACTCCTGTTTGTGAAGCTTACAGCTCGTGGTTGGGGTCGAGGATCTGGGTTTTCAACACAGTCCGTGGGACGTAGGTATTGGCAGATGGAGGAGGATTTCTCCTGCTGTCTCCATAAGCTGGAATGTCTCGTGTAGGATGAGGTGGCGTTGGATGTCTTATAGGTGACGGGGGATGTCTTATTGGCGAGGCAATCCTTGTCCCATCAAGACGAACTATATTAGCCCGCCTTTGTTCTGCCCCATTATTTCTAGCTCTCTGCGCCTGACGATCTGATCGTGACGAAGGGCTTGCTGGAAAATTTTGTCTCTATGAGCCTGTCCCAGCGCCTCCTCGTGGGTTGCCATGGGCATTCCTAGGTGCTTGTGAAGGAGGCACCGAACTTGGGGTTATGATTCTAACCAATCAACTGATATGCATCCCTATGAGGGCCACTAGGATAAGCATTCTGGCGATCTCGCCTTGTAGGCACAGACCTTGGGGTGGCAGTTCTGATTGAAAGACTTGGTTTGGATCGATTATGCCTGTGGGACTTGTGAGACCCACTTTGCCTTTTTCCGACATTAAAGTCGGTTGCGAGAGGGGGTAACCGAGCCAAAACCTCTTCAATTTGCCTGTTTTCCTTAGCGAGATGGCTTCTTAATTTCATATTTTCCATCTCAACTGCAGTTAAGTAGTCTGGGTTTGGATTCGGTGGCAATGACGTCGAACTCCCAGTGTCACCATGACCCGTCGGTTGTTTTCCCAAACGTTGCTGGACTTCAGGGCCATGCTCGTTCGAAACAGCGGTATGATGGGCCTTCTGCCCACCAAGCTGTTCTATCTCATTGTCGTGCATTGAGCGAGTGAGAACCACGATGAAATTCAACTGGGATTTTGATGAAGCACTAATTTCCCTCTCAACGAAAGCACCAAACTGTTGACGTGGTTTTTCGCCAACAGTGTATTAAGAAATAATAAGGTAGATTAGTGCTTAGTAATAAACTGTAATGAAAAATGAAATGAATTCACAAGAACAAAAATCTTTTACATGGTTCAGTGGTTAAAATCGACCTAGTCCACGAGTCTATATTATTGTTATTTCTCTCTCTATTTTGGCAGAGTTTCAGTATTACAGAATGATGGTCCCCTTCCCTCTCCTACATTCCCAGTATTTATAAGGGAATTCCATAGACAGGTTTTGGTAACCGCGTGAGTCAATCACGCATTTACATATTTATTACATTTAATACATATATTTCTCATTTATAACGGGATATGATTTGATCATATAGTAAATGTTCTCCTAATATCTGGGACATTAAATATGACAGCCTGTTCATAAATAAATGCATAAAAGGACCCGAGTATCTAGGGATCCGCGGGTGTGCAATATATTCGAACTACCACGAGCTGAATATCTCCTCCAAGCTCATACTTCAGCTGCCGTTTGAATATTATGAGCTCGCGCTTCACAACCTTCGTGTCTGTAGCTCAGGTTAAACCCAAGACGCCTAATACCACACATGTCCACATGAAACTGGAGTTGTTTACGTGGATAATAAGCTTAATGTATCCGAACTGAGTGAATGAACTCGAGCTAAATTAGGGTACAACAAATATATAATACTATTTCAAGCTTAATGTATATATAACTTTATTATTACATTTTATTAAAAAAAAATGATTTGTTATATATATATATATATATATATGAAAGAATGACTTATTTCAAATATAATTAAAATATTGTAAAAATAAATACGGGGTCATAATGTAATTAATATAAGAATAATATTTTTTTTAATAACATAAAAATGATATAATAATGTAAAGGATGGAATGGAATAGATTTTTCACCCAATTTTGAGTGTAAAAACAATTCCATCAAAATGTGTAATGACAATTCAATTAGAAAACCATTTCCTATTTGAATTTACCAACCAAACATTGGAATGGAATAAAAAGGCATTTCATTCCATTTCATTATTTTCCCTCAAACCAAACACTACCTGTGACTTAGAGAATGTCTTTTATAAGCCTCAGTAGAAGCATGTTACACACGACTCCATGTGGCCCATCAATAGTTTTCTTCCCCTCTTATGGGGGAAGAGGGATGCACATTTTCCCCATGGAGACAGGGCCCTGCGGGGATTCGTCCCTAATGAGGCGGGGAATCCCCGTTTAAATGGGGAACGGGGCAGGGACAGGGATAATTTTTAATCTCTAAATGTTAAATGGGGCGGGGTTGGGGATGGCACTCCCCGCTTCGACGGGGCCCTGTCTAAAGTTTTATATATTTATTTACGTGTTATTTAGTATAGTAATAACTTTTTTTAATATTTTAAATTTTAATTTAATTTTTTTTTAAATAAATGAGTTTTCGTGAGGATTCCCCACCCCGCCCCCAACGGGGAATAACACAAGGATGGGGTGGGACAGAGATTAAAAATATAAATGGAGACGGGGACGAGGACGAGGGGGACACTCCCCGCCAATTCCCTACCCCATGTGCATCACTAGGGAAGACATCTATCTTCGTGGTAGGCTTGACTAACCATTCTAAGTCTATTGAATGATTGACTTGGTCTTGGATGCGGCCCGAATCCTTGATGACTTACTGTCAGGTTGTGAGCCTTGCTAGTATGCCCGTCTAAGAGATTTTTACACAACTCATTATAGTAATATTTTATATTACTATATTAATACTGATAATACTAATTTCATTTTTATATACAAATCTTAATAATTTTTAGTTTTAATTAATAAGATCCTTTTTCATTTTATATATTTTTTTAATAGCATTTATTTTAAACCGTAAATAATGGGATATGTAATCGTAACTTCACATTCTACTATCTTTTTCACAATGTATTCATTTAAAAAAATCAAATAATATCTTCAAAAAAAATAAATCAATAACAATCATAAAATAATATTAAAAAATAATATGTATATATATGAAGATACATCATACAAAATAAAATAATTTGCCTAGGTATATGCGTGTTATGGAGCAGTATGATTTGATAATTAAAAAAATATAATATTAATTATTTTTATAAAAAAATCTTAACTTTCTTAGTTGTAGCGTTTAACATTTGCCACATAATAAGTTGAAAAATAAGTAATAAGCATAACAATAAAGTTTATAAATATCTGATTATTTAATACAAACACTAAACCAAAAATAAACAACCAATCTATAAAAAGGAAAAAAAATAAACATTATAAAAATATCACAAATTATGTAAAAAATAAACATTTATTTTACAAAAAGAAATCAAGTAAAGGACTTTGAGAAACTAAGGGTCTGATTACTATCAGGTTAGGAATCAATTTTATGTTTCCAAATATTAAAAGTATGTAGGACCCACAATAATTATGTGATTGGTTAGTCATTTTTTAAAACAAAATCTAAATCTGATTTTAAAATATTGCCTATACATTTGAAAACGATAAAACATCGTTTTATGTTTTATCTGTATATGTTTTCTCTATTTTCTAATTTTTTTAGTAAGACTTGACTCTACTGTTCGAGTATATATATATATTTATATATATATATAAATATATGAGTAATATTAACTATTGAATTAAAATCAAAGGTTCATATTTATAGTTGTTAATTAATATTTCTAAAAATAAATTTTGATTTTTTCAAATTTTTGGAAGGTTTACCTAATGAAAAACGTGTATTTATTATAAAAATATAATATTGTAAACTTTTCATTTTTCAAATGCATGTCAATTTCTAAATATAGTTAGTATCTCTCATCAGTTGGAAACAACATTAATTATTACAAAAAATAACTAAATTCGAAATTAATATAGAAAAAAAATATT
Source organism: Humulus lupulus (assembly GCF_963169125.1). Classification (NCBI taxonomy): domain Eukaryota; kingdom Viridiplantae; phylum Streptophyta; class Magnoliopsida; order Rosales; family Cannabaceae; genus Humulus; species Humulus lupulus. The sequence goes on along the minus strand of NC_084796.1, from coordinate 29,628,119 downwards.
TACATATTAGTGACTTGTTATACCAAGTCACTGTGTTGTCACATCATCATAATTGTTAGTACTCTTCTATGGGTAGTAACCATTGAGAAATCTTCTATATATATATGCACTTAAGCAATAAAGCACTTATATACTGAAGCAATTTTATGAATATAATTAATGCACTATTATTAAATTTTACTTAATTAAATCTATTGAAAAATTTAAAACCATACAACCTATGTATATAGAATATATAAAATTAAAATAATATTCAGATTCACTTGAACCAATCACAGATTCAATTTTTTAAAACTCAAAAACAGTTTACAGACATTGAACCAATCACATTTTCAGAAACATGTTTTTAGTCACTAAATTCATATTTTCATTTCAGAATCTCACTTTTAAAAAATATAGTTTTCTAATCGCGAACCAATCAGACCCTAAACAATTTGAAGAATATAAAAAAGAAACATAATAAAAATATCACATTTAAGGTAAAAGATAAATATTTATTTTTAAAAAATAAATATTAAGGACTCTGAGAAGCTAAACAATTTGGAGAATAAAAAAATAAACATTATAAAAATATCACATATCAAGTGAAAAATAAGCATTTACTTAACAAATTAAATCAAGTTAAGGAATTTAAGAAACTAAATAACTTGGATAATAGAAAAAAAAAAAACATATTCAATCCACATCCTAAAAGTACTGAAAACAACAATTAAAAATTTAAGATGCATATAAAATAAACATTATCACTCACGAAACCATTAGGAGTTACCAAAAAAATAAAACAAGTTTAGTGAGTTAGAGCATGACTTCCAATCACAAAAGCACGACATAGTCAGTTAGTGTTCTAGACAATAGTGCTATTATTAAACACCGTTGTCATTTTTTTTTCTCATGTTATAGTAAAATAAACAAAAATATTTAAGTTAGACAGGTATGTTATAATTCTACATTGTTTGAATAATTTTATGTTTATATTTTTAATATAATTGTTTTTTTTTTCTTTATAATAGTTTGTCTAATTAAACAATTTTATTTATACAATTTATTTTATTTTTTGTTTAATTGGTCATATAAGTTCATATAATTATTTTTAACAATGCTCCAAAACACATAATCAGTTTTCCATGTAAACGTTTATCAAAACAAACAATTTTATTTAGTTTTTTAACAACGTACATTAAAAATATATTCTTATGTGTTAGCCAGACCAATAATTATTCAAAAGATTTCAGTTTTAAACTTAGTGAATTTTCTTCCAAAAGCACATAATTATATGTTTTGCATATCAACTTGATAAATCAAACATAGATGTATATTCATGCCAAAATGAGGATATAAGCAATGAGAAAAACTTACCTTAACGGAAAAAATTGTGTATCAATAACTGCTTTAATACTAGATATACATCAATTTGGAAAGATGCATTTTTTAAATGATAAATATATTTATTTTCATCACTAATAAACCTATTATTTTTTTATTTTATTCACCACATATGCCACCAATATCAAATTATATGTAGATGGTGATTCAATTTTTTTTAAATGCCGACTATTTTGTTGTGTATTTTCATTTAATATGAGATAATATTTTGTATATTATATAATTGCTATTTTATCTATTAATTTAATTCCTATAACATTGAATATGGTAAGTTATATATATATATATATATGTTTAATAGTAGATTATATTATATGTTTAATATGATATTATTATAATAAGTGAGTTTAAGTTTAATTAAATTTAACTTATTTTATAAAACATATGATTTTATTATTTTTAAATAACTATCATTGAAAAATATCTAAAAAATATGTTATTTTAATTTGTTTAATTATTTATTATTTTTAAATAATTATCATGGTAAAATATCTCAAAAATATCATATTTTAATTTGTTTAATTATTTATTATTTTTAAATAATTATCATTGTAAAATATCTCAAAAATATCTTATTTTAATTTTTTTAATTATTTATTTTATTTTATTTAAGTTTAAGTGATGTTTACAAACTACCGTTAAATATAGGAATATTTTAATATTCCATTAAAGTTAACATTAAAAAAAATAAAAAACCGTTAAAACAAAAAAATTATGTTATCTATACACTTTTTATATAGAATATATATAAAACAAATAAAAAAAAGTAGCTGAATTCGTGGGATTATGTTTTTATAATTTCATTTATTAAAATGATATCTATTGTATATAATTGTGTAAAATAGTATATGTGATATTATTTTAGTAAATTTTTTTTTTTGTTGTATGTAAGTAAAAATTGCCCTGTCTAACTTGACATTATCATTTTGGGCCTAGACGGGCTTGGACTTGTGGACATACTAGTGAGCTCAGTTAGATAAACCAATTTGACTTTCTTTGAGAAATCATGGCCATAACGTATGTGATTCGATATTGGGCATAAGCCCAATTTTGGCCTCTACAATAGGGATAACTTGAAAAATACACAGTTTTAAGATTAGTTAACTAAAAATAGCTACTAATAATATTTAGTTGAATATTGCCCACTTTTTTTAAGCACATTTCTCATATTACCCTTAAAACACTACTAGAAGCCCAATGTAAAAATCTCAATTTTTGCCTCTGTCGTGTCATTTACTTCCCTTTTTAAATAATATTACATTGTTAGTTCCACTAGACCACTGAATAATGGGTAGAGTCATTAATAGTTTGGCTATTAATCTCAGAGTTTTAAAAAATAAGTAAAAATTAAAGAGATTAACTTAAATTGGGTACTAGGTGTAATTTTCACTCTACAATAATAATGACAGCAACTAGACAATTTGCAGGCAAAATCTTCCAATAGGCCATGTTGTCCAACTTATTGGTTTATTTGGGATTAAATAAATAGTGAAATTATTAATCGTGTAGAACAACGCATAACATATTTATTGCATATCTCATTAGCTATTTATTCAAATAATTAAATAAGAGTTAATGTTCGAAAAAAAGGGATTTTTTTGTATATTCGAAATTCAAATGTATTTATGGCTCTCAATAAATAGAAGGACAGAAGGTCATTACATTTTTTTAGTGCACAAAGAGAGAATTCTATTAATTGTATCTTAAGTTCTCCTAAGTTGAAAACTTAATTGATTCTAGTTCATTTGATTCTTCCGATTTTAAAATTAGGGTTAGGTTTCTCTTCATTTGAGGATGAGTTTGATGAAGATGAAAATACAACTATACAAGGGCATACTAAAAGATTATATTTTATAAAGTCTCATATAAAAGATTAAAACTTCTATATTTAAAAAAAAATCTTAATCTTTTCTAATAAAAAATAAATCTCATAATTTCAAGTGGAAATTAAATTTTTTTTCGAATTTTATTAACAATTTTACAAAAATATGGCTTTTTTTTTTTAAAAAAAATATTACTTCATGGCTATTTTTTTTAAAGAATTCTGAATTTCATTAGTTTATTTTCCTTTTTTTTTTGTACAAATACTTGTTTATGCCATAATTTTACTCTTAATCAAGTTTTGTCAAATTGGAAGGGTATTTTTGTACTTTGTGTAATTCTGTTTTTAGTAATTACCAAACTAATTAAACTATGTAAATTAATTAAAGTGCGGAATGGTAATTAAATGTTTAAACAAATGTCCGTTCTGTCGGGATAGAATCCAAACTTGTCAGGACAGATTCTGAACACAATAAAAAGACAGTGCAAAAACAATTAAAGAACACAACAAATTTTTACAAGGTTCAGAAACCATTTCGGATAACCTACTCATTGGGGCCATGCCCAGAGAATAAAATAAATTAATAAAGAATCACAAGTACAAAATATTGACTTATACAAAACAAGACTCCATCTTGAGATTTGCCACAACTTTGTTGTACTTCTCTTCACCAATCTGATTTTGATTGAAACGCTCAACCACTTGAACCCCCTTCAATGGCCAGCGAGTGCTTGCATTCTCCCGACGCAAGGCTTGTAAAAATCATCTCCCGAAGATTATAAAAGTTATGTTCAAATTACAAAGTGTATTCACTCATGAACGTGGTATAAACTCACCATAAATATTAAACACTCATTTTTTCACAAGATCATGTGAATACTATAATCTTGAATACAAAGAAGGAACTCTCACAAATATTATAATGCACTCACAAATTGTGCATCTAAGAGTTCACTTTTTCTCAATGCTTTTAGAGACCTATTTATAGAGTCCATTTCATGCTCATAAAGGTTGAGAAAGAATCTCCTATTAAAGGCAACAATATTTGAAGATATTCTTGATTGATGAAGAATTGTCTTTTTTAGAAGATGTTGATCCGACAGATACGATCTTGGTGGGGACAGCTAATACTTGTGTCATATCAAAATTCTCAAGATGGAAATAATGATTAATTATATCAAAGATTGAGTTTCCAAAATTTTAATATCTTGAGCTGCACGAAAATTTAATGTCAAATATTCCAGAAACAATTTTGAGTAAGTACAGAATATTTGCTTTAAATAAACAAGATACATCTTCCCTTTAAAATCATATTTTGATAAAATCAAACTAAATAAGGAATCTAAATATTCCGAAAATCACAAGAATGGGAAAGTGATAATTCGAAAATCACAAGAAAGGGAAAGTGATATTCCGAAAATTACAAGAAAGGGAAAGTAAAAATGATCTTTTAATTAAAAAGATATTTTTATAAAATATGCCAATTTTAGGATTTACAATCTCCCCCTTTGGAAATTTTATAGACAAGGCATATCTATTTCTTAAAAGTTCCCTGCATGAAACAAGTGAGTGCTTAATTCACAAGAGTCACAAAATGACTCCCCCTGCCAAAAATAACCAAAGCACAAGACAAAAAATGTTAACAAAAACCAATGAGAAACTGTAGGTCAACCAACATAATCAAAGTACCAAAAATAGAAAAAAAAAAATAGAGTTACTCTCTCTCCCCCTCATTGTCTTAGAAAATGTCAAAGAAAACGAAACCAAAAAAAGAAAGACACATCTAGTGTTCTTTTACATTTATCAAGAGCAAATAAAAATAGATCGAAAGGAACGGTAACTGTCATGGAGCAGGAGTGGTAAATGCATTGATAATGGCCAACGAAGCAAGAATTTGGCGCTGAGTATCCTCCATGTGAGTGAACCGCTTGGAGAGACTTATAATTCCTGTCTGGAAAGAAGCGAGAGCAGTTGAGACAGCAGGAGTGTCAGGCGTGACATTTCCAGACCCAGATTGAGCCAGATTAATGCCTTTGACCTTTTCGAGCTGTGGACAGAGCATGGTCATCTTTAACAATGTAGGTAGGACCAACCAAAGTAGAAGTCAAGGTCTCGTGGGACTTCTTCAAAGGACGCTGAAAGTCCAAAAGTTTGTAAATGACTTGCGGAAACATCAAGTGTTGAACCTTGCATTTGGCACCACTCAAGGACATGATTTGATAAAAAATAACAACAGTAAGACCGATGGTGACACCAGTCCCAATTTTGAACAATAGAAAAGTCATATCTTGAGTGATGGAAGAGGAATGAGTGGTAGGCATCCAGTTAAACATTGCGAATTTGAAGAGAGCACCATAATAGTGAGTAAGATCCGAGACTCGTAGAGAGGCGCTTGGTTCCCACACCATAGCTTGACCAACCAATTAAAACAAGACTTGATCCTTTGCAAACTCAATAGAATCATCAATCTCGACAAGAACGAGATTAAGGGCCTTAGCAATTTCAGTAAGACTAAACCTATACCAATGACCCCTAACATACACTTTATGAAACATAAAAGAAGTCCGATCTACCAACTTATCATTCAAATTTGCATAAAATTCCTTAACAACCCGAGGCACAAATCCATCAAAGCCAGACAATGATCATAACCAACCCCTTTCCTCTAAAGTAAGTAAGACCCCAAAAATACGATGAGGAGCAAAAAGGAAATTACGCTCACTAATAAAGTGAGGATGCTCATAAAATTGCATATTTTGCTCATTATTATTAAAATAGAAAGTAAGAGAATGAGCTTTGAAAGAACCTGAGGTACGGACAGGGGCACCTTTTGTTGGGTTTTATGCCCTTATAAAACCATGTCGGACATGTAGCACGATTTCATATTATCAATAAAAGTAGTGAAAATCATTTAGTTTGAAAACTGTGTTGCTTGCTTGTTTTATTACATGATTATTGAAATAATACAAACATTTATAAAATCCCGAACATATGGATAGTTACAATTATAGTGATTAGGTCACAGTGGATTATAGTTGTAATTATATGTTCAAAAGAACGAGTCCTAAGATTAGACCAGTGCATTGGATTTTCACTGATTAGGCAATCTACGATATGATCTACTTACACATTCAGGGTGTGATGTCTTGTCCAAGGCATCGACCAAGTAGATAAGATCGGATGTATTTAGTTACATCGGACTAGAACTGATATTGATTATTGATTGATAAATAAGTATCGTTGTAATCGAATCTAATCAATGTCACAACGTTGACCATAGGTTAAGTCGATCTTAATTTTGAGTGATAATATTCTGCTAATTATATTATTTAAATCTTTTGACTTGTTCGTTACTAGCTTACCCTACGGTCTAGCCCATACTTACATCTTGGAGATTTATTAGTGTAATTGAGTGGGAGTATTATTCATAGATATGAAATCTATAACTTCTGTATGAGAAGTGAAAAGATGATTTCCTTAATTGCTTTGTTCAAAAGGTTAAATGATTGAGATCTCATTTCTGTGATTAAGTTCACGAAAATATCATTTATAAGGAACTTAGTGGGAGTTAAGGATAAAATACTGATGAGGGATAAAACGGTAATTTGCACCCAGCTCGTTAGTAAGTCATCGATAGAGGATTGACTAATTGTAATGGTTATAACAATGGATACCGTATTTATGGTTTTGAAAATACGTTCTATGAATTCAAGAGTTCAATTCCGAGTCTATAGTGGAGTCACGAGGAATTAATAAGGTGGTGAAATTATTCGTAAATAAATTCACGGTAACTTGTTGGAGCTTGATTTCATGGATCCATGGTCCCCGCATCACCTTTCAGTAAATCATCTAGAATGTCTCAATTAATTGATTTAATTATCAATTAGGATTTTTAAAGTTGACTAGGTCAATTTTGGAAAATTTATAGAGATATGAGATTTAGAGAATAAAAGAGAATCTTTGGGTAAATTTATTAATATTGATAAATTGGTATCAATATAAATAAATAATATTAAATCAAGTTTCAAATTATAATTAGTTAATTTGAATAAGGATTTAATTAATTAATTAAAAAAAAAAAGGTTTTGAATTTAGGCCCAGTTGGGATTTAAATTCAAAACAAAGAGATTGGGCCCAAGTCCATTTATGGCAGCCCAAGGCTTTTATTTTTGTTTATTATTTTTAATTAATTTAAATTTAAATAAATCTCATTAAGTTGCCTATATAAGGAATATGATATCTAGGGTTTTCATAAGGAAGTGAGTTTCAGTTGATTGGTTAGTGAAAACCTAGACAGTCTAACCTTTCTTGGCCACTCTCTCTTCTTCTTCTCTTCAAGATCTATATCTCATGTGTTGAGAACCAGCCCACACTAGTTCTAGGTTGATCAAAGGCTTGGTGAGGAAGACTGTGTTGCTATTCTTGTTCAATCTCTTGATAATACTCTGCTATAGAAAGGAATCAAGGGTTAGAGAGATTGAAGGATGGAGTTGTTCCAGTTCCGCTGCGTAATGTAAGTTTTTACTTTACTCTGTATTTGTATCAATTTCATAGGAGCATGTTCTAGGAATTTGCATGTTTGTTTGATAATATGTAAATTGCATGAAAATAAATAAAGATCATGCAATGAGTTTTTCCAACACCTTTTTGTTTAGTGAGTTTGGTAGACAATTCGAGAAATGCCAATGGTGTTGTGCCCTTTGGGCCAGATGCAACAAGAGTGGTTTCTGATGGGTCTTCTTCAGATTCAGTCTCCTCCTCCAAATCTTCAAGAGGAACTTTAGGAATTGGCTCGGTCAAGGAAGGGTCCAACTCGGGCAGTGAGTCTTCCGTTTCAAGAGAAACATCCTCTGACGAGGTGCAAGAAGGTGGGTTGATTTTTGCCTTCAATTTGAATCTGGATAAAGGAGATGAATCAAAGATGGAGCTAGTACTTTTCGTTGGAGCCACTTTGGCCTTCTTGGTTCTCTTTGTTCTAGCGGCTTTGGATTTGCGTTTGCCCTTTGCCTTGGGGGTCAACACATCAGGGGATAACGAAGATTCAGAGTCATGTTCAGATGGATCGGACACAACATCAGTGGAGACTGATTGGGAATGACTTGTATTCAAGGCATGATTGGATTTTACTTGACCTCCAGATGAGGCGAGTGGAACCGCCGAGGCTAGGTTTTGCTGAGCATCAAGGTTGGGAAAAGTAACGCCTTTACTCGTATCCCCAATCAAAGTAGCTCCTTCAGGACCCGGAAGAGCAAGAACCTTCTTTCTTGCTGTGGTCTTAGGTCAACGGCCTGTAGGAGGTGAGACAGCAGGGATAGATGCTGGAGCAGTTGGAGTGGCAATGGGAACTGACACAGGAACTGTCTCCTTTTGAGACTTCACAGATTTGGAGGATGAACCACGACCTCGGGTCTTCATGGCTGCTAAGAATGAAACAAGTGAAACACACAAAGAACAAAACCCTAAACTCTTTGGTTATAAGTGAGAGAAAAAAACAAGAAAACACTGAGAATGAAACAACCAAAGTGAATCTGAATATATAGAGTATTCGGTGCACAAATGAGGCAAGCTCGAATATGGGTAACCAAAAATGGGTAACCGGATTTAATGTGATAAATGCCAAAATATCTCATTTTTAAAACAAATTCTTTCACACCTCAAAATTGGAAACTTTTTGCATGATTTTGAATATATTGAGATAAAACAAATAAATTGCATCAATTAATTTTTCAAACCTTTTTTTTTAAGTACACGATCCAAAACAAATTTTATTTTATCATTATTTTTTTTAAATTGCCGAAAATAAAATGTAAATTTCCATACCATATGTGTCCATGTAAATGCTTTGTCATGTTCAAGAGAAACAAGATAACCATATTTTTTACAAATTAGATAAATGAGTTATAATTCAAATACTAAGTGACCATAATTCGAAAAAATATACCAATCACAAAACATATTTTAATCAATTCATTATATGTATAAGTCTTACAACAATTTTATACAGTTTAGTCAGCAGGCATAAGTGTGTGCATGTGTAATCAATTTCGCGTTTCTTTTTGGCCTTTTAAAGCTAGGGTCATTGCCCATATGTGGCAATTGTAGCCTTTTTTCTTCTTCAAATTGTAACCATAATGGAGGCTATAACTTTTATACTGATGGTAGCCCTTTACACTGGTAGAGTATCCTCCAATATAATTGCTAATTACCTGGTACCAACTTACTCAGTGTCGGCTTTCACACATCAGTATAGGTAGCTCTTTTCCAAAATGGAGCTTGAAAAAGAAACTGGATTGAGGAATGCTCATACAAAAACAAACATAATGATTTGATCAAATATAAATTGAATGGTCTATAATTTTTCAAATATGATTTTTATTCCTCACAAAGTATAAGAATTATAATGTTCATTTTCTAAAATTTTAAAAAAATATGCTCATCAAACTTCTTCCAATCAGGACAAGAGATTTACACAAACATGTATGCAAGGCATGACAATCAATTTATTGGCAATTTCAAATAAAACAAACCCTTCGTGAGGGAATCAAATCTAACCGTGTCTAAAGCTTTAGTAAAAATATCTGCAATTTGTTTGTTAGTCTCAACATATTCTAAAATCAATGTTTTGTTTTCAATAAGTTCCCTAATAAAATGATGACGAATGTCAATATGTTTGGTGCGAGAGTGCTGAACAGGATTTTTGGAGATATTAATAGCACTTGTATTATCACAAAAAATGGTTAAGGTTTATTTATCAAACTCATAGGCTGCCAACATTTGTTTCATCCACAAAAGTTGAGTACAACAGCTTCCAGCAGCAATGTAACGACCCAAAATTACTAATAAGGCTTAAGGACCTTGATTAGTGTGCCGGGAGGGCATAATTAGAGGTTATGTGAATCAATAGTGTGAGAATGCATGTTTATGAGTATTGGGTGAGCATGCGGGCCCTGTTCGACTGGTAAGGGCTTAATCGTAATTTTGGCCCGTTAGGGCATAAACGTAATTGTGTGTGATAAACTGTTGAGACCACATTATTATGTGGATAGGTAGATATATATATGTGAAATATGTGAGAACCACATTATTATGTGGATAAATATGCAGCTGGTGACTTGGGGCGATCCTAGGGAGCTAGATAGCAGGAAAGTCACAACGGGGCTTAATGCTTGACTTTGGGCAAGTCAGGGGTACTTTAGGTATCGTGTAGTGATTTGGAATATCGGGTGATGAAAATAAATATATGGAGATATATTTGAGGTTAGAATGTTTAGGCGGGAGTACTGGGGAATTTTACTATTTTGCCCTCGGGGACGTTTCCGATACCCCAAGCTTTGGGATTAGTCTAACAACCTAAGGATATACTTGGAAAGACTTAGACAATACTAGATAGAAAATGTAAATCGACCTTTCAGCCTTTTCCCCCTTCTCTCTCTTTCCTCTCCCTCTTAAGGAAGAAAAACTCTGATTTTGTAAAGGGAAACCAGCTAATTTCTGGGAATTGAAGGGGATAAGCTAGAGGATTAGCTCAAGAACTAATCAAGGACTGAATTAGAGCCAAGGTAAGCATTGATTTTTGTTCTGTGGTTAGGAACTTTAAGAAAAATGGCTGAGTTTTGAATATTTGTGGTTTTGGCATTTAGGGTGGAATTTGAGGTTGGAACTTTGAAGCTAGGTCAGGGAAACTTGTGGACAGGTGATACTGCAGCTTAGGTAAGTTTCAATTTAAAGTTTAATGGTTGAATTCTAGAAATACCATGGCTGGCTTTGAGTTTGTGGGTTTGAAATCTCATAAATTGGAATTGGGATTTTGGTGAGTGTTAGGCTGGATTTCTGGTTGGATTGCGTTGTTTAAATTATTCTAATGATGTTGTTATTAATTGGTTTTGAGTTGGGGGCTTTGGGATGACTTAAGATGAGGTTTAGAGATTGAAAATGGTGGATTTTTCTGGGTTCGAAGGGTTGGGCCGTAGCATGGTTCTTGGTGAGTCGCGGCCCTTCGAGGTTATGGCATGTTGAGGAAGGAGGGCGGGCCGCGGCATGGTCCAAGAAATGTCACGGCCCTTACCTGTTTTTGTGCCCATGGAGGGTTCTGTCAGGGGTCATGCCGCGGCATGGATGGCCCATGCCGCGGCGCTTAAGGGATTTTGGGATTTTGAGAATTTAGGCTTGGGAATTTAACCTAGGGTGCTCAGGGTTGAGTCTTTTACCATATTTGGTGAAGTTCAATGTTCTGAGGACTAGAACTTGGTTTATAAGCTCATTTAAGATTGTTAATGGTATCCTTTATCTTGGCTGTGACTAGGTGCTAAGCTAGGGCTTGGGGATCGGATCGCGCTCAAGGAGCATCGCTTATAACTAGCTCGTTTGAAAGCCAAAGGTAAGAAAGCTGCACCTGATTATGTGGCTAGGTTGGGACTAAGTGTTCCCTATGTTTGTATGCATTGTTATGTGAATGTGATTAACCATGTGGACACGATGGGACTAAGAGCTCCCTACACTTGAATATTATGTCATGAGATGGTATTATTATGCCATGGGACATGCGATAACCGGCCTAAGAGTGTCGTAATCAATATTTGCGCACAGGGCGCGGCTCGGCCACTGGTAGCTGAGGCAGCTTATCTATCACTGAGCTCGGTTAAGCTGGAGTCAGTGAGTATTACACTGGGGGCGGCCCAAGAGAGCCGAAGACAGTGTATTAAATAGAGGGTGCGACTAAGGGCGCTGACCCTGAATATCATTTGATGATGTGATGAACTGTTGATTATGATCGTGAATATTGTGCTATGAACGTGATTCGTTGGCTGTTTGGATGACAAACTGTTAATCTGTTGTGTGATATCACTGATTGGATAAATGTTATGAAATGTTGAATTCCTGATTGTGCATTGTGAAATATTTGATAAATGATGTTGATCTTGCTATGTTATCATGCTTTCTTGCTGGGCCTCGGCTCACGGGTGCTACGTGGTGCAGGTAAAGGCAAGGGTAGGCTGAATCAACCATGAGTTGGAGAGCTCTGGGGGTGAGGTGTACATTGTCAGCTGCTCAGCCGCCACGGTCGAGGAATTGTACAGGGACGGAAACCTAAAATGTATATTTTGCCATTAGAGTGGCTTGAATTACTTGTAACTCTTGGAATTTGTTGTAACTAAGACGTCTAAAACCTGTTTTGAGTTTCCATGTATTAAACTGTCATTTTTAATGAAAATAGCCCGTTTGTGACCAAAATCTTTTATTCCTAATCTGTTGATGACATTGAATTCACACTTTGTTTAAATGACTTGATTAGCAAGTCTTGCACTACTTTAAACACACAGTGTAACGGTCTTGGTTATACAGGGCGTTACAAGCAATGTACTCAACTTCGACTATTGACAAGGAGATGGAGTTTTGTTTTTTACTATGCCAGGAGACCAAATTGTTTCCTAAGTAAAAACAACCACCACTTGTACTTTTGCGATCATCAGGGTTTCCTACCCAATCTGCATTACTATAACACACAATGTTAGAATTTGTTTCTTTGGAGTACCAAATGCCTAAATCAAGAGTATTATTGATGAAACGAATAATTCTGTTTACAGCAGTCACATGAGACTCCATGTGGTTCCCTTGGAAACGTGCACACACTCCAACACTATAACTGATATTAGGGCGACTAGCAGTTAAGTATAGGAGACTCCCAATCATACTCCTGTAAAGAGTTGGATCAACTTTCTTCCCATTCTCATCTTTAGATAGTTTGATGGTAGTTCCCATGGGAGTTTTAGCAGGTTTAGATATATCGAGTCCAAATCTCTTTACTAAATTTCTGGCGTACTTGCTTTGTGAAATGAAAATTCCCTCGTCTGACTACTTCACTTGGAGTCCTAAGAAAAAATTGAGTTATCCTACCATGCTCATCTCAAATTCTTCCTGCATTTGTTTCACAAATTCATGCACTAGAGAATTATTAGTAAAACCAAACATTATATCATCAACATATATTTGTGCTATCATAATATTTGTATCAACATTTTTTATAAAAAGTGTTTTGTCTACTTCCCCTCTCTTGTATCCCTTTGAGACCAAAAAATGAGTTAGTCTCTCATACCAAGCCCGTGGGGCTTGTTTCAACCCACACAAAGCTTTTTGCAATTTAAAAATATGATTAGAACAGTAAGGATCCTCAAACCCTTTGGGTTGTTCCACATAAGCTTCTTCATTCAAAAATTCATTTAAAAAAGCGAATTTGACATCCAATTGGAACAATTTAAAACCAAGAACACATGAAATAGCTAGTAATAGTCTTATGAATTCAAGTCTTGCAATAGGGGCAAATGTCTCATCAAAATCAATTCCTTCAACTTGAGTGTACCCTTGTGCAACTAGTCTAGCTTTATTTCTTATTATGGTCCCAAATTCATCAACTTTATTTTTAAATATCCACTTTGTACCTATAACATTAGTATGACTCGGTCTAGGGACAAGGATCCATACCTCATTCCTTGTGAATTGATCTAGCTCTTCTTGCATAGCATTGATCCATGATTCATCATTTAAGGGTTCCTTCACATTTTTTGGTAATGTAGAAGTAAAACAAACAAATTGAACCAAGTTTACATACCTCTTTCGAGTGACCATACTCTCTTCAAGATTTCCCAAAATGAGATCAGAAGGGTGATTCTTTTTTACTCTGGTTGATGGTTCTTTTTTAACAGAGTCAGAAGAAATAACTGGATTTTCCTTCTCTGTTCATCCAGTTGTTGTGTCGACTGAATCAGCGTCTGATACATCATCAGTGGCTGTTGTCGCCTCTGAAGGTTGTGCTGTGAGATCTGCCATTTCTTTATGATGTCGAACATCAATGAACCTGTCAATTTCCTTCTCATGGGAGTACTCAGAAAAATCTTTTAGATCATCTACAACCACATTAACAGATTCCATAATAGTTTGGGTTCTCATGTTATAGACACGATAAGCCCTACTATTGGTGGAATATCCAAGAAAAACTCCCACATCGCTTTTGGCATCAAATTTGCCAAGATTCTCACGATCTCTAAGAATATAACACATACACCCAAATACATGAAAATAATTGACATTGAGTTTTCTACCTTTCCAGATTTCATATGGAGTTTTATTTGTACCTGGACGTAGAAAAACACGATTAATTGTGTAACAAGCAGTGTTAATTGCTTCAGCCCACAATTTCTTTGTGAGTTTTTTGCTATTTAGCATAACTCTGGCCATTTCCTACAAATCATGATTTTTCCGTTCCATTACCCCATTTTGTTCTGGGGTTTTGGGAGCAGAAAATTCATGCAAAATTCTAAAAGATTTACAAAATTCATCATAAACAGAATTTTCAAACTCCTTACCATGATCACTTCGTATTCTTATAATCTTTCCAATGTTACCAATTTTTTCAACTCTTAGTCTTGTACATAGAGTTTGAAAAACTTCAAATGTATCTGATTTTTCTTTTAAGAAATCTACCCAAGTAAATCTAGAAAAATCATCCACACATACAAAGATCTATCTCTTACCATTAATACTTTCAACCTATATAGGACCCATGAGATCCATATGCAATAATTCTAACACATTTGAAGTATCAATATCAGATAGTGCTTTATGGGAAATTTTCATCTGTTTTCCCAATTGACATGATTCACACTTACCAAGTGATTCTTTACCCAGCTTGGGTATACCACGAATGAGACTTGCATTAGCAATCTTTTTCAAGTTTTTAAAATTTATATGTCCAAGTTTTTCATGCCACAAGTCAGTATTATTAAAACTTGATGATGAAGCATGACATGTGAATTTTTGTGTGAGTGTGTAACAATTATCCAACGAACGAGAACCTTTAAGAACAATGTCACCACTTTGATTTACAACATTACACTCATCATGCGAAAAATTAACAAGAAAACCTTTGTCACAAATTTGGTTTATGCTAATTAAGTTGGCTTTCAGCCCATCAACAAGAAGCACATTTTTTAGTTTTGGTAACCCTTCAATGTTTAGAGTACATTTACCTAAAATATTTCCTGCCATTCCATCCCCGAATGTTACTACTCCACACTTTAAGGATTTGAAGTTGGTGAGTATGTTGGCATTACCTGTCATATGTCTTGAACAACCGCTGTCAAAGTACCATGAACTAGATGCATGCATTTTATGACAGGTAAAGGTAGCCAAACAAACAGAGTTATCTTTCTTGACCCATATTGTTTTTTATTTTGAATTTATTTTGGTCAAGAATTGATTCATGCTACCAAAGTGTTTAACACAATTCTTTTTAAACAAATTTAACAGAGAAAAACACTTAGGTCTTATGTGTCCTTTCATCCAACAAAAATGAAAAAATGGTACAAATTGTTCAATGTTTCTTTTTGGAGAAATTTTCTTTAGTTGTAGATCTGTTGGAACAGATGACAACTTCGTGGTCTCTGAAGAGTTACTTGTTCCTGCAAAACGGTTAGTTGGCACAACAGTCAGATAGTTCATGGATTTTACAAAAACCGTTTTTCTTAAGGATTCAGATCCATTAGATCCTAATCCACTGTAATCACCAGCCTTTTTTCCTGCAGAGAGAATATCATCCAAAATTCCAGATCTAGGATTAAGCATTTTGATACATTTTTGCAAAAAATTAATTTCTTTACTCAAAGAATTAATTTCATCATTTTTTGAAGCAATAATCATCTCAAGTTCTTCAATTTTTTCAACAATTTTTTTATTATTACTAGCCATTAGTCGATTCTCAGAGCAAACTTTCAGTCATTAATCATACACTATTTTATAAGACTCTTTCAATGACTCCTCATCTAAGTCAGAATCATCAGAGTCAATGTCAGAATTCTCATTATTCTAAACAAAATTATTAAGGCATAACACATCCTTGTAATCAACTGAAGAAAAAACCATACCTTTGTGAACAGAGATTAAGGCAACACTGTTTTCTTCCTCATCACTCTGTTCAGAGTCTTGATCACTCCACGTGACTATCATGACTTTCTTTTTCTTTAAGGTATTTGCACACTCAGATTGAATGTGTCCAAACCCTTCATGATAACTCTACAAAATAGAGTTATTTTATCACGTTTTATGTGCTAATTGTTGCTTAATTCTTGAGTTTTTAATTGATTTATTAAGTTTTAAAGTAATTTTGAATTTATTGGGTTTATTTTGATTTTATATATTTTTGTTTATTTTTATAGTTATATTATTGTAAAATATTATAGTTTAATTATTTAAAATTAATATTGTTAAGTTAGGAGTAAAAAGATGCAATTTTGAGTTTAAATGTTTAAGTATTAAATTTTAATTAATATTTTCATGGAAGTTATATGATATATTTTATTAGAGAAAATAATTAATTTTAATTTAGTTTATGATTATTTTGTAGGAAACAATGTACATTTTTCTACTTTGAAAAGAAGAGAAAAGAAAAGAATTAAAGTTGAAAAAAGAGGTGGGAAATTAGCATTTCTGAAACTCCATCAGCCAAGGCCCAAGTAGCAAGCCCAAGGCCCACTTGCCAACCATTTTCCTTCAGCTCATTGCTCCCTCACAAGCCTTCCCTTGCACCAACCAAAGTCCACATGCTCCTCCACGCTCCAACTCTTTCAACCAAGTCCAAGCAACCTTCAGCAAATCACCTTCGGCCAGCAGTCTGCCATACGCCTGGAGCCACCCTCCTGAAGCCAGCACTCACCCAGCCGTCTAACCCAGCCCACCTTTGCCCAGCTGCTTTAATTTGCCTTGAGCCCATAAATTACACATTGTCTCCCTTGTCCCTTTGTCTCAAAAATGCCACATTATTACCCAATTTTCTACACATTTTATCCTAAAACATCATTATTACATCCTATAATTTACTCATATTTTCCATATTATAATTAATTAAATCAATTTAATTAATTTAAATTGATTATTTTAATACCTCATTTTGGCTATAAATATTGAGTTTTGAAGACCATCTAGGGTGTCCATCTTGGAGGGGAGGTTACCATACCAAAAATTCTACACATTTCAAAACATCTCTATTCTCTTCATCTTCTTCTTCTTTTTTGGTTATTTTTCTATGTATTTTTAGAGGAAATTTTGGGGGTTTCTCCTCCAAATTTTCTTATTTATGTTTGTAATTTTTAGTTTGTATTTGCTATTTTAGTTATGAGTTTCTAATCTTTTTAAGATTATTAAGGTGATGATGAAACAATTTGTAACTAGATAGTATTTATTTTGTATGTTGATTTCCCATTTTGTGCAACAAAGTTTATGGAATTTTCTTCTTCAAATATCTTCTTTTATCTTAAATATCATGTATTTTGGATTATTAGCTCATATTTACACTTTGTTCTTCATTAGTGCAAAAACATAATATTCTTTGTGTAAAATGTGTCATTAAATTGTACACATCCATGCTTAGAACAAAAATATTATGTTTTGCCTTATAAATAATGTTCATTGATTTATTTGTTATTTCATTAGATTGATTTACACTAAATGCTTTGAAATTATAATTTGAAAAGTTAAGAAAAATCTTATATTTTTAGAAGTAATTTGTGCTTAAAATTATAAATCTATTTGGAAAATGATAGTTTGATTTATTTTAACTATCACTAAAACTTGGGAATCAATGTACTTATAAATATTATTGAACTTATATTTTGTGGATTATAATCCTTAATAATCTTATTTTACCATCTTGTTTACAATTATTAATTTATGTTTATATATTGTCTTTAATTTCTCTATTATTATCTTTTATTTTATTTTTATTATTAAAAAATCTCATCAATCTTTGGAACTAGGTTAGAATTTATTAATTTTGGTTTAAAATAGTTTTCTTTTCGATTTTAGACAACTCCTTTGGGTTCGACCTCGTGCTTACACGAACACTATTCTATAAATACGATTCGTGCGCTTGCGAGTATAAATATTTAAAACATACCCGTTTTGGGTCCATCACTTCACATTCCCTACACTGAATACCCTTTTATTAGTCTCAAAGGGTTTAGAAAAATTACCTTTTGGGTTTTTGGATATGGCCTTTTTGTTTCCCAATTTCTTTATGTACTTCTGAAATTTTTTTGTTAACAAAGTCATCTCATCATCCGATCTTTCCTTATTTTCTCTAGAAGATTTCAAGGCAATAGATTTCTCCTTGATTTCTTATGTTTTACCTTTTTGTCTAAATTGTTGGTTTAGTTCAAAAGTTCAGTGAACCCATCAATTCTTCTACTTTTATTTTGTCCAAATCTTTTGCTTCTTCAATTGTAGTTAGCTTAGTTTGAAACCTGCCAGGGAGAACTTTAACAATTTTTCGAACCAAAACATTCTCTCCAAGTTTCTCACTAAGAGAAAAATATTCGTTAGCAATATCTGACAATTTCTCATAAAATTCAGTGAGGGTTTCATTTTCATTCATTTTCAAATTTTGTTGTGAGCATAACAAGCCTAGAACGCTTGACATCAGCGGTTCCTTCAAATTGAGTTTGAAGGATTTGCCAAGCATCTTTGCCCAAAACACATGAAGAAATCAATTTAATGTAACCTTCACCAACACCATTAAAAATAGCATGTAATGCTTTATTATTGTAACTGGACAGTTTATCTTCAGCATCAGTCCAATCAAGTTCAGATTTTACCTTAGTTACATCATTGCTTTCTGCTGGAGGAGTCCAACCACTCAAAACAATTCTCCAAGCCTTTTCATCTTGAGATTTGATGAAGGCTCTCATTCTAACTTTCCAATATGGATAGTTCAAATCATTAAGTAAAGGGGGGCAAGTTGTGGAGCCTCATTTTGTGAAAAAAGACAACAAACAGAATAAACCAAGATCTACTTAGAAATGAGTGACCTGCTCTGATACCAATTGTAATTCCATTTTTAGTAATTACGAAATTAATTAAACCATGTGAATTAATTAAAGTGCGGAATGGTAATTAAATGTTTAAACATATGTCCGTTCTGTCGAGACAGAATCCAAACTTGTCACGACAGAGTCTGAACACAATAAAAAGGCAGTGCAAAAACAATTAAAGAACACAACGAATTTTTACAAGGTTCAAAAACCCTTTCGGATAACCTACTCCTTAGGGCCACGGCCAGAGAATAAAATCAATTAATAAAGAATCACAAGTACAAAATATTGACTTATACAAAACAAGACTCACTCTTGAGATTTGCCGCAACTTTGTTGTACTTCTCTTTACCAATCTGATTTTGATTGAAACGCTCAACCACTTGAACCCCCTTCAATGGCCAGCGAATACTTGCATCCTCCCGACGCAAGGCTTGTAAAAATCCTCTCCCGAAGATTATAAAAGTTGTGTTCAAATTACAAAGTGTATTCACTCATGAACGTGGTATAAACTCACCACAAATACTAAACACTCATTTTTTTCACAAGATCATGTGAATGCTATAATCTTGAATACAAAGAAGGAACTCTCACAAATATTACAATACACTCACAAATTATGCATCTAAGAGTTCACTTTTTCTCAATGCCTTTGATGACCTATTTATAGAGTATATTTCGTGCTCATAAAGGCTAAGAAAGAATCTGTTGGATTAGCTTATACATGATCTTTATTTATTTTCATGTATATCTAATATTAAATAAATTAATACGAGATAGCCTAAAACATGTTTCTAAAATTGAATTCAAAGAGAAACAAAGAATAGAATACTTACAGTATACGCATCGGAATTAAAGAGTCATTCCTTCAGTTTCTCTAACTCTTGTATCCTCTTTGTCGCAGAGTATTATCAAGAAACTGAACCGATCTTCTATTTTCTTCACAATCTTCCAATGTATCCTTAGAACCACCTAGACTAGTGTGGGCAATTCTCAACACATGAGATAGATATAGAGAGAAGAAGAGAAAATAACAAAGAGGCTTAGAAAATGACTTATGTTTAGAGAGAATCTAAAACTATCAGAAAATCTAACTTGTGACTTATCAAACTTATTTTTTGACTTCTCTCTAAGCACTCATTTTATAGACTCAATTAGGCCATTTAATTTAATTAAAAAATTAATAAAATAACAGCCATTTTGAAGCCCTAGGTCGAAATTATCATGGGCTATAGGCCCGTGAAATTTCCCATTTGATTATAAGCCCATTGGACTTAAAATCAAGGCCTGTATTATTTTCTATTGATTTAATTAATTAAATAATTATTTAAATCCTTTATCAAATTAATTATTTATAATTTGAACCTTGATTTAAATTTATTTATTAATTTAGATACCAATTTATCTTAATTAATAAATCTGCCATAATTTCTCTTTTCTTCTCAAAATTACACAACTCTGTGAAACTATCCAAAATTGACCTGGTCAACTTTGATAATTCTAATTGATAATTAAATCAATTAATTGAGACTATCTAGATGATTTTATCCAAGGTACAATGGGGACCATGGGCCTATGAAATTAAGCTCCAATAAGTTATCATAAATCTAACAAATAAATTTACTAACTTATTAATTCCTCGTGACTCCACTATAGACTCGAAATTGCACTCTTGAATTCATCTATAACAAATATAGATACACTATTAATTATCCATTGTTACAACCATAATTGTCACTCAATCCTCTATAGACGGTCTACAATGAGATAGGACTAAAATACCGTTTTACCCCTCATTGTATTTTATCCTTAAAACACTTAGTTCCTTGTAAATGATATTTCAGTAAACTAATTTAATTACTGAAATGAGATCTCTATCATTTAACACCTGAACCAAACTAAAAGGAAACCATCGTTTCACTTCTTCATCAGAAGCTATAGATGTTCATATCTATGCTTAACACTCCCACTCAATTATACTACCGAGTTCCCAAGATGTAAGTATGGGCTAGTCCGTAGGGTAAGCTGGTAACGAACAAGTCAAAGAACTCAAATAATACAATCAGTTAGAATACAAACCACTCAGAATTGAGATTGAATTGACCTATGGTCAACTATATGATATGACTAGAATAGATAATAACGGTATGTTTACTTATCTTATCAACTGTCAATATCTGTCAAGTCCGATGTAACAAATATATCCGATCTTATCTACTTTGCTAATGTTCTGGAAAGAACATAACACTATAATGTGTAAGTAAATCATATCGTAGATTGGCAAGTTAGTGTGAATCCTATGCACTGACTAATCTTAGGACTAACTTATTTTGAACATATAATCATATTTATATTCCACTGTGATTACGTCACTATAACTAAGATTAGCTATATGCTCGGGATTTAATAGAAGTTTATATTAAACAAATAATCATGAAAATAAAACATGTGAGCAAAGTGATTGACCAAGTCAAAAAATGATTTATATTCTTTTATTGATAATAAAATGAGATTACAAAAAATTTGGGTTTTAATTAGGGCATAAAAACCCCAACAGAATCTCCTATTAAAGGCAACAATATTTGAATATATTCTTGATTGATGAAGAATTGCTTTTTTTAGAAGATGCTGATCCGACAGATACGATCTTGGTGGGGGCAGCTAATACCTGTGTCAGATCAAAATTCTCAAGATGGAAATAATGATTAATTATATCAAAGATTTAGTTTCCAGAATTTTAATATCTTGAGTTGCACGAAAATTTAAAGTCAACTATTCTAGAAACAATTTTGAGTAAGTACATAATATTTGCTTTAAATAAACAAGATACATTTTCCCTTTATAATCATATTGTGATAAAATCAAGCTAAATAAGGAATCTAAATATTCCGAAAATCACAAGAATGAGAAAGTGATAATCCGAAAATCACAAGAAAGGGAAAGTGATATTCCGAAAATTACAAAAAAGGGAAAGTAAAAATGATCTTTTAATTAAAAAGATATTTCTATAAAATATGTCAATTTTATGATTTACACTTTAATTATTATTTTTAGCTTAATTGATTTTGTTTATATTAATAATATATTATATAATACCTTTATATTAAGTTTTACTATGGTTGTTTTCCAAAGTCTTTTTTGTAATATGAATGGTTTGTATTATTTATTGTATCAATTTTTTTCCTTTTCTTGTTAGACTTTTATTACACATTTATTTTCCAAGTAACCGGTTACTTAATTGATTACCTTTCACATTTCCACTTTGATTTTTTTTTAAGATATAGGTTGAATAACATGCTATCATGATTTTTTTTTAAAAAAAAAAAGACATGCTGTCATGAGAGAAAACCTGTTACCATAAGAAGGACAACTAACTACCTAAAAAATATAAAATTATACAAATAGTATAACGTGGTGGTAACCAGTTACTTATCTCAAATTTAAAAAAAAACATCAAATTTGAATAAAAAAAATTGATATGATCTTAAAATAATCGTTAAAACTAAAAAAATATTGAAGAAAAATAAAAACACTTCATCAAAAAATGAAGAAGAAGAATCTATATTTTTAGCAATATAGGTAAATGGTTACCTCAACAAACCCAGAAATGTACATATATATCAAAACGTAAAGGTAACTAATTACCTATTGCAAATATGAAGAAAAAAACAAATCTAAAAATATTAAATGAGGAAACCATATCTGATCTGCAATACAAGAGGAGAATAAACTATATTTGCAATAATATGAATAATCATTACTTGTAAAAAAAACTTAAAATTTAGGCATGTTAGTGGTTACCTTCCAGATCTGATAAAAAAAAGTTTAGTTATAGGAAAAAAACAAAATATGAAGAATACAACAACAAAAGAAAAAAGGAGAAGGAGGAGTTGTGGATGAACATTGTTAGCATCGTCGATTGGAGCTTTAGAAGGCTGCCGAATTTTGGTTGCTCTTCATCTAAACTTCATAGCTGATGGGAGAAATTCGCCCTTGGTTTTTGTCAAGTGGTTTTTTGTGGGAGGGATTGGAAGAGTAATTCCCAATGTACCCCTGTTTCGCTGCCATATTTTGCTTTAAAATTTAGCTCCCTATTTAGTTTGTTAGCATATTTGTTTTCCCCTAAATTCTTAGTTTTTCCCATAAATTTTGGGAAAAGTTAATTCTCCATATTTTTGCAAATGGTATGTATAAATTTCATAAATCTGAAAAAATTCCTAATTTTAATTAAATGATATATTTTCCCATACGAGTAATGATATGTGTACTAAAATTATGCACCAAAATATTACACCAACTGACGTGACAATTTCTTTTAGCTAATCGCATTCATTTTAGACGTGACTTACTCTTTTAAAAAGCAGTGTCACATCAGTTAGTGTAATATTTTGGTGCATGTATCATTATTGTTTCCCATACTAGTGTAAACATCTCTTGGAAGAATAATGTCAATCCATCTATGAGTTCATCACAAAGCTTGATCCAAATTGGGGCAAGACTACTACACCAGAAGACCCAGTCTTGTACTTTTTACCCAAATAAATAGGGGGTTTGGTACAAAATAACTCTTAATGGTGTGTGAAAGTAAGTAAATATCCATATTTTTAATTTTGTAGTAACATAACCTAACCACCTTTTTAATATTACATATTATCATATATGCCATTTAGTAAATTGTTATTTCATTCTAAATATTTTAATATTATGGTATATGTATATTAGTTTTTATTTTAAAGTTATTTTGTTTTTTTTTGTTTTTTATGGGTCGTGATATACCATACCACAAAATAGATATACTGAGTTGAAAAATAATTTAAAATATAACTTTAAAATAAAAACTAATTAAACAAAACTAATATATATATACCACTATATTAAAGTTATACACTCCTAAATAAATAAAAAATTATAGAAAATGACAATTTAGGTAATCAACAATGTAAATGGATAATTTCTCCACAAATAAAAACAATGAGAACATTAACTTCTTGATGCTATTGTTTTGGATCATTTACTATAATTTCTGAATAAATGTGCCCAACCCAAAAGCCCAACTTAATGTTGTCCAAAATAAATGAATAAAATAAAATCATTTGGTATCTTGTATTTATCAAAATATATATTTTATACCTTATGCTTTCAATAATACTCATTTAGTATATTTAATTTAAAATTGTACTGGTAACCTGACTCAATTTTGAATAATAAAATTTTACTAATATAATCAAACTATCTTTAATTATATGTAATTAATTAATTAATTAAATTTAAATTTTAAAACTCATATAATTATGGATAATTTTATCATATTGATAAAATTTAAGGAGTAACAAATATGTAATATTTCAAATTAAACATAACTTAGCAAGTACGTATTTATACAAAACAAAGCTTAACAAATGAGTATACATAGGAACCATAAATGGCGGGCTAAGAATCAAATTGTATTCAAACGAAAACGTCTCTTTAGCCATATACACTCTCTCACCTCCGCAGCAGACTCAGTTATCTCTCTTCAGAAATCCATAGCAAAGCTATGGAACCCATTTGGGCGAGGATGGAGTCGCTGCGTATGGCCTGCGACAGAGACAAACTGGCTAAGCAGCAGAAGATCGATGCCTGGGCGGACTCGTTTCGAGAATCCCGAACGTTGATCCACACCAAAGGACAAGAAACCATCAAATGTCAAGGTACATTAGTGTTTTTTGAGCGATCCCTGAGGGTTTTCTTACTCATTTTTGCACTAATACTATCTCAATTTAGGGTTTTTGAGACTGAAGATGGGCATGGAGTTAGGGTTTCTTGAAGGGTCGATTTCGGATTTGTTTGATTTAATTTCCTGTTAAATTTCACAGGTAAACTTGCGGAGGTTAAAGCTAAGTTGAGGGAGGCAGAAGATGATTTGGTGAAAGCACTATCAGGTACATGTAATTTTGCTCATAAGCATTTGAGTTCGAAAGTTAGTTTTTTTCGGGGATTATTGTGGAAAAATAATGCTGGGTTTGTTTAATAAATTCAAATTTTAGTGTTTAAGTAAAAGAGATTCCTACTTCGATTTTTTTTTGCTTTGCTATTAAGATAACATTTCAATCTTGTCCGTGTTTCGTTTTTCATTTCTAATTGGTGTCTATGTGAACTTTAATTGTTATTCTTTAGTGAAGAACCGTAAAGAAGCCAAGCGCATTGCCATTATGGAATTTCTTGCTGCTAAAAAAACTAGTGTAGAAGAACTTAAAAGACATGTTCAAGATCAGAGGGCAAAGAGAGATGAATATGCTGAAATTATTTCTCATCAATCTTCAGGTATTCCCTTTAATTATGTCAAATCTGTCCCTGAACTTATACATCTCCTTTGCTAAATGTTGTGGTTTGTACCTAATTATTGAGCGAACAGTTGAACCTGCCCCTCAATTGTGTAAAATTATATTTTTTAGTACTCAACACTTGTTTTTTTTTTCTCTCTCTCTTTGCTTGTTGATGTGATTGTTTTTTGCAGTATCTGAAGAAACAGGTAGCCAAAATGATAAAGATGAAATACAAGAAGCCCTCTCTTGGTACAATAGGGTTCTTGGTTTCCATGTTGAAGGCGGGCATGGTAATTGAGATTTTGAGGCTTATTGATTCTGCAACAAAAGTGCCTTTTTTTCCTTTACGAAGAAATGACTTATGTGTGACTCGTTTTTATTTGGTAGGTGTGAGATTCGTATTCAAAAACATTAGTTTGAAAAATCCAAATGAGGAATATTCATTCACCATTCGCCATGCAGACAATATTTACTACTGTAAGTGAGATATTGTCATTTGTTAGCCATGTTATAATGTATAATGCGAACTAATTTCCTGCATTTTGGCCCTATCCCCTCTGGTTCTTTGTTTGCATTTCCAGTGTTAGATTGCAATCCACAATTGAATGACATCAAGGAGTTGGTTCATGAATTGAACAGAACAAATGGATTATTTGCTTTTGTCAGAATTATGAGGCAGAAGTTTCAAGAAGTTGCTGCCCAAGGTAAAATCCTGTATGTTTATAAGGCAACAATTTAAGGAATATGTGCTCTGTCCTCATAGATGATATAGTAGTTATTTCAATTAAATTAAGAAATAACTTACTGTGTCATCTGATCGTTGTGCTTTTTTTTTATATGGATTTTTCCAGTCTGAATAAGTTATTGTGTCCATATAGCTGCTAACATCTTTTTAATTCTTTTGTATGATTTACTAGGATATTCACCCCAGATAACAAGTCTTTCTCAAGAGTCTTCTATAGTTTCTGCCTCTGCACCAGCTTCATCAACTTCAACTGACAGAAGTGAATCTTTGTCTAAGAAAAATGAGCACCAACTTCAACATGGAGAAGTTGATAGACGGAGCAAGAAACAGAACAGAGGAAAGGGCAATAACAATGTACTTGTATCACCTGGATCTGCTCGCCGCTCTCCTCGATTTTTGGTATAATTCGACTAACATGCACTGTGTTCTTGCATGTTTACAGTAATGATAATTTATTGGATTATATGCCTAGTATCTTACCTGCTACTGTTAATGTGGTTAAAGTTGATATGTTCCATGTATTTTACTTTCAATATGTAGAATAGTTATATATGAAACAATTATAAAGATAATCTTTGTTTAGGAATATTCGCTAGCAAAAATTTCTGCCGTTGGCCTAAAAATGCTTTTGTATTCTTACACCCCACCTTCTTTTTCGCATCTTTTTCCTTGTTTGTTTAAGATTCCTTATAAAGCTGCTCTTTTAGGTTTCTCAGTCATGAAAGTTGTATACATCCGTAGTGTCATTACATCATTTTACATGGAAAAGTCTTGATGATGTGATTGTAAGTTTGCAACATTTTGCAGGGCAAGAAATGATGATGGGGAAGAGGCTGCTGTCCCCACTCAGTAAATGCAAGCGTGTTCACAACATTCTGATCTGCTTGTCATAAGTTATGACTCGTGTGCTTTACAGCTGATACTTGTAGGCAGGAAGCTTTAACAAAAACCATCACATGCAAATGCTACATAGTGCACTTTTCACTTCTCTAATTTTTGTGTGCATGGAATTAAATTAATACCTAATGGAATGTAAGGGTGACAATCCCCAGAGTTCTAATTTTCTAAACCTCTGTATTCCTTTCTTATTGGCGTTTTTGTAGCTGAGCCATTTCTAAGCTTTATTTTCAAGGTTGATTAGTGAGTTCAATGTGCAAGGAATAACTTTGTGTGGATTTCAGCAATGTATAAATAACATGTAACCATGGTAATGTTCTCTCTCTCTCTCTCTCTCTATATATATATATATTTATATAAGCTGCAGTGATTATTTAAAAGGACATGCCAGCTAGTGATGTAGTAAAAGGAGGTCTCGAGTACCAAGTCAGGTAGTTGCAAATGTCAATGAGAAGTAACACGACTTTATTGAAGCCGTGTATGAAGCAAGACTATGATACAAGCTTGGATTGAGAAGGATTAACAAATTGTATTATAGTTTTTTAATTTGGTTATTCGAAAATTCAAATATTAATTAGCCATAATCGGGTAACTAGAATTTTCCAATTTAAGGGGATAATTAGAGCCTCATCTTCTCTAGGAAGGCAATATGTATGGGGATTGGACCTTTTAGAATAATGATAGGCACATACATATTTTATATACTCAAAATGTACATAATGATGTGTCATGCATCTTAAATCATTTAAATTTTATTAGAGTGAGGCTCAATATTTTTATGTGTGGTTTAAAATTCAGGTCGCATTATTGTGTACATTTGAAGGGTGTAAAATGAGTGTGTGGTACACACTCTTCATTTCTTTGTTGTTAACAAAATTTCCCATTATTATTGCTGTTAGAATTAGAAGTTATTGGCAGTTCCTCATATTGGTTTTACATTATTAGTGAACCAAATTGTGTTTCTTTTCACTACAAAGGTAGTTTCCTCACATAAGATCCAAGACCAAGTGACCATAAACAACAATTGTAAAGAAAAAGATTTTATTAACAAAGTATCATCGAAGAGAAGAAAAATTACAGACTCGAGAAGAGAATGAAATGGGGAATGTTTTAGGAGTCTAGGGGTAAATATTTAGAGTCCTTTTTTTTGTTATTATTATTTTCATCATGTACTTTTAAAATCATCTATTAAAGGCTTGTGTGAGCCATTCATGGCATGAACAATAAGCTTTATATACATGGCTCTAAATTATGTCTTTAGGGTTTTAAATGACATAATCGTCTATGTATTAAAGCTCGAGTTTGCTTCCACAACTTGCGAGCTTCGGATTCATCATTGGCTAGAGGTGAGCAGCTACTCTCGTTGCAATCTACAAAGTACTTCCCATTTACACCTTCTGTTTGAGGGCTCAAAGCAACATAGCACGTGGTTGATGCACCCTGCCGCACCATATATTACCCCTTTAAACCTCTACTCAAAACTACTTCAATATACAAGAGTTCTTTTTTCTTTTTCTTTTTGTGCAGTAACTGTGTCTAAGACATACCTGAGATACTGATTTTAACAGCTTTGAAGCCATGAAAAACACAGAATCTGCATAAAAAAAGGTTCCAAGAAGTTAAGAGAAATGACTAAATGGACCACACAAACATGGACATTGATGATGATTATGATCAAAGTTTACTGCTTGAATTTGGAATTAAACACTAACCTGTGATAAAGCTCTTGTGAGCTCTTATAATCCCAGTCTTCACTATTCCGGGGTGTACTGCATTGATGGTTACTCTTGCATTTCTTGTCTGTAAAATTTACAAGAAACACTATAATGAGATCATGCAAAAATTTTACTTCAAACATAAAGTATTGCCATATGTAAAAACTTTATATTACCTTAAGCTGTCTTGCTATTTCCTTGGCATGCAATATGGTAGCTAACTTTGACTGAGAATATGCACGAGTGCCATTGTAACTGCACAAGTTAATATTTTTCTTAGGCATGGTAGTGTTTGGTTGAGAAGAAAATAATTGGTGACTAGTTTGTACCTTTTTGGAGTAAGCAAGTCATTGAAGCGAAAAGTATCTCTCTTAACCCAGCTGTGGATCACAGATGAGACATTTATTATTCTTCCTTGGACACCTGTTTGAGCTGCTGTTTCCACCATCTTTTCTAGTAGCATTTCTGTCAATAGATAGTGTCCTACAACAAATATAAATGTTTAATTAGAAATCTTGACACCTATATATTTATCTAAATACTTGATATCAATTAACCAAAAGTTGATCAAATCATCATTCTTAATGGGCCAAAATGGACTAATAAAGGGTCTAGACTAATTAGTACCAAAGCATATTAGGTCCTAGACCATCTTATCTGACCCCACCAAAAGCCTAATAATGTTATAGAAGAACCAGGACCAGTTTCAAACTCCAGTTGGGCCTGGGCCTGGTCCTGGGCTTGGGCTTGTTCGGAACTTCAGCCCACAACTTAGCCCAAAGCTAAGACGCGTTCTATAGTCTTAACCTTTTCACCAACCCACCACCACCATCATCATCATATTCGAATCCGCGTTGAGGCAACTACTAACCAAGGTGTATAGTCAGTCACATGTGAGCAGAATTGAGCCAAAACAAAAGAAAATCCTACTGAGTTACTTCTCTATGGATTTTAGTCCTAAAGTTATATGATGACCAAAAATATCATATATCTTACTCTCATCATTCTGATTGGACTCTTTTTTACAAATTTTTTTAACTTGAAACTTAAGTGATGTTATATATGGACCACATGAATAGTAAGAGAAGAAATTTTTTCTACCTTTTTTTTTTGCTGTCATTAACTTAAATGGTTTTCCTTTTACTAATAATATATAATTAAATATGAGGAGGAGATAAGGCGCACTAGATGTCATGATATAAATATGTTAAAAGTGTATAGTAATAGTAGTAAAGGTTTAGAATATCAAGACTTTGATCTTAGATTTTCCTAAACAAAAATTTTGTGAGGAAAAAAAGTAGAAAAAAAGATAAAGTAAATTTTGTAAGATACTTTTAAATGAATCCAAACAAAAGAAAATAAAATTCTTAGGAAATTTTTTTTCAAACATATATAGGCTAAAGAAGAAAAAAAGAAAAAGAATATATACCCAAGTAGTTTGTAGCAAATGTCATCTCAATTTTATCTTCAGAGTATTCCAGTGTTTGAGAGAAAATCCCAGCATTATTTCTGCACAAAAATATTGGAATAATTTTAATTAGTAAAAGAAACCCAATATTTAAATCTAATGATAACAATGGTACTATTAGTAATGATAAACTCACATGAGAATATTGAGTGGTAATCCTAGAGCAAGAAAGTCAGAGCAAAATCTCTTAACAGAAGCAAAAGAGCTAAGATCAATCTCCAAAACAATAACCTCAGCCTTTGGATTGTCTCTTTGAATTCCCTCTTTCACTTCAGCTGCCCTAATCAAATCCCTGGCTGGAATCACTACTCTTACTCCTCTCTTTGCTAAAACTCTAGCTGTCTCAGCTCCAATACCAGATGTCCCTCCTTTATAATTAAACAACATGCAGTGATTATTAATTAGTACAATTTAATTAACTTAAGCTTAAGTTTTTGTTCAGAAGGGTATTATTGATCATCAATTTTATTGTCTTTATTGAAATAATTTAGATAGATAGCAATTAATGTGATCTACTCTGGACCAATAAAAGAATGTATATCAGTGATGTATATTATGATATATCAAAAGAGACAAAACAATATCTTCCTACTGCCAAAAAGCGCCACTAAATATATATAATATATATACTTAAATTCTGTATATATGGACAGAATATCACAATAATAAGTGCAGGGTAGACTTTGAAGAAAAACAAAATAACAATACTATTTATTAATTGTCCCCAGAAATGCCTTTATGAATTAAAATATTCTATGAGAAAGACCTAGAACAAACTTGGTGGAAAATAAAGAGTAGAAACATGTGTTTAGGTTTTATAGCAGGAGTATAATATCCTGATTCCTGAGCATCTTTGTATTTTCATCATCATCCCCGGAATAATAACTAAAAACCAAATCTTTTTTTCTTTTTTCTGTTTTCCTTTTTCACATTGAATTTTCTTAACTAGTGAGCTATAATTCCCAGGAAAATTCACCATTTTTCTCTTGTGTGTGTGTGTGTGTGTGTGTGTGTGTGAGAGAGAGAGAGAGAGAGACAGAAAACAGTGAAGCCAAAAACAAGTAATCTGTCTGAAAAGCTATCATTTTATGTTATATTCTCATCCAGAATCTAACAATCCTCAACAGAGCCAGAAAAGAATAATAAACATAGAAACTCATTATCAGAAAACCCTTGAGAACAAAACAAAAAGGGTAAAGAGAATCTTCTCATATATCAGAGTCTCAGACCTCTTTCACCAAGAAAACTGAAGAAAAAATAATCAACATGGAATTGTTATCATCATGTGATATACGTACTATAACAACAATAATAATATACTTTGTTATGTGGTTAAGAGAAGAATAATTATAAATGCACTAACCAGTGATTATGGCAGTTAGATGAGAAGAATAAGAACAATTTGCAGTGACTTGCTCCGCAGTTGATTTGGAGCCATAGCCACTTGGGCCTGCAATTCCTGCCAAGTATCTAAGTGTTTCTTTCATGGCCAACTTAGCTATAGATCGATTCCTAGACACCAAAAAGAGATGAGACCATTTCTTTATAAGATAGAATATTGTATATATATAATAAAAATTTATAGTACACACATACAACAACAAAATTACCATACACATATATAAATGCATAAAGTTACTCCTTTAAGGTAATAAGGTACATATGGACCACCTTAACTAGGTGGTCTAAACCAATAGGACAGACACAGTCGTCACCCTTTGACAAAATTGTGACAAATGATTGGTGGAGACCACATAACATTTAGTGGTCCATGGTGTAGCTGATCTTAACCTTAGCGTAAACTTATTACTCTGTAAAAAAATAAGAAGAAGAAGAAGAAGAAGAAGAAGAAGAAAATAAAAAAAATTGCATCTTTATCATCATTATTAGTGTCTGTCCTTAATGGGGGTGGCCTCCATGTATTTTGTGGTGGTCTGTTTAGGATGTCATTTCTCTAGACGTGATTTTTGTTATTTTCAAGTGCAGTTTTTCACTCATTATATGATATTTAAACTAAAAAGTAACAAATATATATAAGATGATCATGATTTATAATCACAAAAGAGTATTAGCGAAGTAGATCAAAAGAAAGAAAAAAAATTAACCCTTACACGTAACTATGTTTAGAGTTGATTGATTAATGTTTCAGAACTTTCTTTATACCTTTCCCCCTAGTTGGATTTGATTACTTGTATAACTCTTCTATCAGCTGATGACTTTATTATATTTACATATAAATATATATATTTATATGCATATATTCCTATAGAAATTAATTATTAATGCTTCTAAAACCAAAGACAAAAGATTGTTTGTTTCTTAAGATTAGGTGCTTGATTGCTATTTAAAGCATATATATCAAGATTTTGTTGTCCGCAATAATGTTGTTTATTTTTTCACAAACTCAGTCTCTGTGTGTGAAACAAAATTTGACATATCAGCTTTCATCACTTTACCCTAGTTATCTTGTTTCTATCTTTGTTTTTTAATTTTTTGTTGGGGGGTTGGAGCTAGAAAATTGGTTTCACATACCTAAATTGCATATATAGCCATCAAAACTTATTATATAATATCTGTAATATATATATATATTATTCATATTTCATTAACATGATATGCATGCTTCATTCCTTCATTGTTTAATATATATATATATATATATTTATACGGTCAGTCATGGACCATGTGTTGTTATCTTTACATGCATATATAATAAACATGTTCATTAAATTTAGATTATTATCAATTAGTTAGTACTACCATCCAAAAAGGGGTTGAGATTTCCATTTGGTCTTAGATTCGCATTTTAGAATCCATGATTTTCAGGAACGAAAGGTACTAATCCTTTCAATATTTATTTTATTGATCAACATTAATTTATTCACAAAAATGGATCCATATAATATATATTTATATGAAATATATATTTGAATTAATTTACACTATACACATTTACCTTTTGTTTTAATTATTACAAATAATATATATGTCCCACGTCTTTGGTAATATGTAGTAACTATATGCTCTTAAAGCATGCACATGCATATGCACTTTTAAGGAGTCATGACCACATAGCAAAATTAAATGAGAGTCTGAAAAATATGACTCCTAACACGTGCACATCTAGAATAAGGTATCATTATTCTATATAATTATACCTCCAAAATCTCAAAGAGAAAAAGGGAAAGAAAAATAAAAAATAAAGTTTGAATTTTTTGTCACGGCAACAGAATCAAATACACAATAAGAGACATATATATATACATGTACTATATATATGTTTGTATTAACAGACAAAATTGCTTTTGCTGCGTGCGACCGTTGCCACTGGGCTTTGCTTTTGTGTCTATTTAGAAGACTTTATTTTTCTTTTCTCATTCTTTATTATTTATTTATTTTTTAAAAAAATTGAATTATTTTTTCTTCATATTTGCGTAGGGGTTTTGAGTCTTTGAGAGAAATGATGGTATGGGTTTTTGAGGGGTTAAAAGAAAGCATTGAGGTTGACTCTTCAGCAATGGAGTTGTGAACTGGCTATGGCATAAGGGACCCATTATGTTTCCCAACTTGACTACATATTCTCATCACCATGCATGCCACAAAACCCATCAACCACACTTTGCTTCTCTCTCTCTCTCTCCATATAGCTTGACATGTGAAGTTGTTTTAGGGCTTACTGTGCTTCATTCATGTCATGGACTACTGATCATGGCATGAAGAAGAAGAAGAAGAAGAAGAAGAAGAAGAAGAAGAAGAAGAAGAAGAAGAAGAAGAAAAAAGAAACAAGAAAAGGTGTGAAAGCTAGCTAGCCAGCTAGTGAGATTGATTTGGAGACCAGCCATTTTGTAGTGACAAACATGTACATGCTTGTGGGTTACAAAAGCTAATTAAGGTGGGAACAAAAGATAGCTTCCTATAAAACCAAATAATTAGCAAACTAGATAAGAATTGAATAATAATAAAGATTAATTGTATGTGTATATCGATTGTATTTAGACACAAAATGAATTATTATTGCTCGCTTATATATATATTTATATAAAAGTGTAATACTATCACACTATTATTTATGCTTACGGTTTGGAATATTATACTTATTTAGTATAGAGTAATGATATGTACACTAAAATTATACACCCAAATACTAACGTGGCAGTTCCTTTTAGTCAATTATATTTATTTCAGACAAGACTCACTATTTTAAAAAATAATGTCATATCAATTGATGCAATATTTTGGTGCATATATCTTTATTGATATATTTGGTTTAATTCAATAACAACAACATGTATATCACTTGTTGTCCAAAATTAAAAAAAATTGCTATAACTAAATTGGTGCGTATATATGTAGGAATTGATATTAAAATACCTTAATGTACAATATATATTTCATAATAATACTCAAAATTTAATATATGCATACCTTTAAAAAATGAAGAAAAAAAGCAGAGAGAAATATATATGGGAATTTAAATAAATTTTACAGTTCTTTTGAAAATAATGGTAGAGATGGATGGATACTCGATTTTTATTATACTAAATATTTGTGTATAAATTTTAACTCACATTTTGATCTAAATGCCATTTATTTGGTTCTACATATATATTATTATTATTCTCCAAAGTACAATGTGTTCGGAAGAATTCAAACACATTTGAGCACCTACTTATTAAATTTTTTGAAAAATGAAAATTATTTATCTTGGAGACAAAAGGTCATGACGTTCTTAATTAAGTAATTATTTTTTTTTTCTAATTTTTTCAATTTGGTGCTGATCAGATAATGGGATATTTTTAAAATTTATAACTTAGGAAATGATATTAACCAAAATCAAATTCATCTGGAGAAAATGGTTGAAGACTATTTATTAGAAGATGTTTTTAAATAATTAGATGCAAGAGAGAAATCAATTATCCACTACATTACTTACTCCAAAAAAAAAAAAAAGATTATCCACTACATTACTTAATATTTTGAAAATTTAGATATATATTGCCACTGGCATATATACCATTCAATTAATATAATTATTCGCCACACATATAATAGTCTTTTAATTAGTGTAGTAATCATATAATAATCCAAGAATTAATGCAATTGGATGGTTTATGGGTCCATATAATTGTCTGTTTTTATTTCAAATGGGTCGCCTAATATTACGGTACCACTTTGATTTTAGCGTTTTTTTTTTAACGTTGGAAAGAAAGAACATACTAAAGTGAAAAAATAGTCAAATTTTGGATTTTAAGAAAGGCATCATCAACTTTCAAAACCCACCATTGGGGTCATGTCGTCTTTATAACTTGACAATATTTGGGAGAAACTTTAGTCTCGTAAATATAATCTTTATTAATATATCTTTACATCTAACAACTACAACAAATAATATATGTCATTAGAACCATTGTTTTAGAAATTAAGCAAAAACAATTACAGCTACCTACCTCACCAAGGAAATTAAAGTTAGGTTTGACACTATTGATCTATTATAAATTTAAACTCACAACTTTTAAAATATATACAATGATGAAGTCAATTGGGGCTAATAAAAATACATTATTCATTTTTTTTACTAAAAACTTAGATTTTTAAAGAAATTAAATGGGAATAAAGTCCATTTAAGTCTGGTAAGCTCAAAGAGTAAATACAAATTTCACAAAAGGTTACCGAAATAAAAGTTATCATTTTCAATAAAGCAAAGTTTTAGTTGCAAATTGAGTTGATTATGAGTAAAAACAATAATTTTTGTTTAACTATATTAGACTCAATGACAAGTGAAAGACAATAGAAGCTCTCATTTTTCCTTTGCAAGCAAGTTATTTAAATCTCCTGGAAGACCTTAGGGCCCTAGTGATTCAAAGATGTTTCCCTCTACCAAAAATAAATTTCTTACCTGAATTGATGTGTTCAACGAATCTAAAGTATTAAAAGAAAATTTAACATTACCGACAACCCTATTTATTACATTCCCTCATATCAATCATATCAACCGACTTTTTTTTCTCCTCCATGAAATAAAAATAAAAGAGCCATATAAGTATAATATATGTTATCCTCTTTCACTTCATGGTATGATTTTCATGAGTGCTAGGCACACGTGCGATCAACCAATCCTAGATTGACACGTGGCGCAATAAAAGTGTGGTACACACGCATGAGCCAATCACGGGTGAGATTGTTACACAAATTGAGGCTAAGTGTCTCCCTTTATTTCTACCTCTAATTTTGATTATAATTAACTATAAATTATTAATGTCATGATGATGATTAACTTCATAAGCTTATATAATAAAGAGAATTGGTAACGGGCGCTGGTCCTAAAACCTGAGAGATAAGGTTCACTTTTAATGGTTTAATCCTATATATTTGAATTTAATAAATGTTATAGAATAACAATAATTAATTTAAAAATATTAATTTATGTGGTGTCAGACACCTTAAGATATTAAATAATAGTGTCTTATGATAACTACATGTATATATATACATATAATTTATACATAGTAAATTGGTCAATGTTTGCTAACCCTCGTTAGGTAAGATTTGGAGAAAAGGTTGTTTGTCATTATCTTGATGGTGTATCATCTCTAATTAAAATAGGAACATTACATTAAATCTTAATAATTAAATTCCTAACAAAACAATTATTAATAATAATTATAATAATGCAACCATCTATTGAAATTATGTTCATGTAGCACGAGCATTGGGTGATAACTTATTAATATAAAAGAGTATGTAATAAATATGGTATATATCACTATTGAAACTCTCTGTTTTTCTTTATACTTATTTTAATTAATTAATTAATCATAAAATATATATTATTTTAGATAAATTAACCTAAATATATTCCTTAAAAATAATATATTCAAAATATTTAATATATTACGTACACAAAAAAAATTATTTAATATATTACTTACATATTAATTATTTTATTAATTTTTTTTTTTAAAAATTACATACTTTAATTTTTAAAACCATGAAAATAAAATATTTTGATTTTAATTATAGTGATCTATTTTTTTTAACTTTTAATTATTTACGTTTATATTTTGTTATTATTTTGACTTTAAAAAATAAAATTAAAAATTGTGATTAAGTATGTTAAACCTAAATTTTGAGAATGGAAATTTTTATCTTGAAAGTCAGGCTCGTAATGTGCAAGCTCGAAATAAGCATATTCGTCATATAATCAACATTACTGAGAAAGTCAAGGACAGTCTTGTTGAATATTAAAATGATGACGTCGGAATTGGTGAGCTCGGAGCTGCGTGGTCTCAAAGGTGTTCTGAGGTTACAAGTTGAGCTCGAAGTTACAATGACAGGGGTTCA
Organism: Humulus lupulus; assembly: GCF_963169125.1. Classification (NCBI taxonomy): domain Eukaryota; kingdom Viridiplantae; phylum Streptophyta; class Magnoliopsida; order Rosales; family Cannabaceae; genus Humulus; species Humulus lupulus. Next base: position 29,590,586 of record NC_084796.1, on the reverse strand, counting down.
ACACTTGTATAAATCTCCTAGTTCAACTTTTGCCATCAAACAAGATGGCTCGAGCCCAAGCATTGTGAGCTCGGGAAGGGATGATCTTGACAAAGTCTCTTGTTAAGACCGAGGTAAACCTAGGTAGCGAGCTCATGGTGGTCGGCCGATCTCGGAGGCATTTGATTATTCGAGGTCAATAGCCCAGTGTGAACATAGTTACTGTTTAAAAATCCCTATATATAAGGGATTGGTTGTAATCTGTTGTAAAATCCCGAATATCATGTGATTTATACGCGTATTGTATAATTATATACATTTAATTATATTTAATTTGTGATTTGAATAATAACTCCCCGAAATGTGAGGGGAGATATTCTGTAAACCAATCTATAAATAGATTGGTTCTATTCATTTGTAGAGGATGGAGAAATTGGTATTGGGGAATACTCAGTTAAATTGCTTCCAATAAGCTTTGAGAGAATTCCATAGTTGAATAACATCGACTCATGGACTAGGCATATTTTAACTGTTGAACCACGTAAAAATCATGTCCTTTATTGTTTGTCTCTTCAGGTATTTTGTTTAATTGCTCTTCATTTCTAAGTTGACGACAAACGGCGTCAACTGTTTGGTGCTTTCGTTGAGAGCCATTAAACAAGATGTGAGCTTTAATCAGAAAACCTTCTGAATCATCAATGGTCGTTACAAACAACCCCAGTACTGGTGGGCGACCATTGCCCCAGATACCTGAGGAGCAGACTCTTCGTATCGAGGAACATCCCCGACGACCTGGAAAGCAGCCCATGGTGGACCTTGAGGAGAGAAGTGATTCATCCAATTCTCAAGGACCACCTGCTCCCAGGCTTGATGAGGATCTGTACTACAACCCCGAGAGATATGTTCCTATCGTGGAACTTGAAAATCGCCAACTGCGCAAACAGTTGGCAAAGGCGACAAAACGCAATGAAGAATTAGCCAGACAGGCTGTTGACGCCCAGACACCTCCCCGTATGCCTGGAGGACGTCCTCGTGGGAGCACGACCACCAGGAGGGCGGAACAAGCACCGAAACCGAATTAGTCGAGTCCCCGGAGAAGCACCCAGGCTGAGGCCACTGTTAACCCGACTGCAGAATTATCAACAGGAACGGGTAATAACCGAGCTCCCTTAGTGGCTCGGAACCCGAATCCTGATGCAGCAAGAAACAACCCGGAGCCTGTTTGGGCAAACTCTGGGCCATCCAGGCCCGACAACGGGAGATAGCCACCGTCACCCATAAGGCATCCACCATCACCAATAAGTCACCCCTCGCCAGTCTGAGAGGTCCCACGACCTGCACCACGGAGGCCTTCTCGCAGTGGCAGTCGAGATGGAAACCGACATGCTAGGTCGGGACAGGGGAGCGAGAGGGAGGTTACCCGAGATCACAGAGGTCCTCAACCCTCGGGAAGCCAAATGTCAAGGTCACAAATTGTACGAACAAGGAGACCAGCAGGGGACCCACCTTGAAATCATCGAGCCACGCATCCAGAGAGGGCTACAAGTTACGCAAGCGGAAGCTCGGACTACACTCGGTCCGTAAGCATTTATAATACTGAGCCAAGGCATACGGGGAATCGAGGGAATCACCCTGATCTGCGGGATCATCTAAATTATAACCGAGGGCAAGATAATCCCCCGAACCCTGATCTACGAGACCATATGAATGGTCGTAAGCAGTGAGCGTATAACCCTGTACAAAGACAGGGAGCTGGAGTTGTTATTAACAATAACCAGTCCCCTCAAGTCCAGGCTCAACCCCCAGTGGATCTGGTCCAAGAAAGGATTGATCAGTTAGAAAGAGCATTCAGGCTCCTGCAAGACGAGCGGTACAGGGATAAGACTAAAGCATCCGACGAGGAGCTCGAGCCTTTTGCCCCGCATATTTCTAACACTCTGTTTCCCCAAGGATTTAGAATACCCCATGTAGCACCATTTGATGGAAACTCAGACTCGTATAGTCATTTGAGTACTTTTAACACCATCATGCGAGCCAACAATGTTGGCTATGAGCTTAGATGTATGCTGTTTCCAACCACACTTACAGGACCAACAAAAAACTAGTTTGAGAAGTTTCGAAGACATTCGATCATGTCTTAGGATCAGTTAGCTAGAGAATTTAAGAAGCAATTAAAAGCTATGGTTGGCATCAGGCCCGAAGCCTCAGCCTTAACCAATGTCTGACAACAACAAGACGGGTCTCTAAAGAGTTACCTTACGAGGTTTAACCTAGAAGTGGCCTGAGCTCAAAATGTCGATGATAGTGGCCATTTGATGGCCGTTAGAGTTGGTATTTTTTCCAGGAATTCCCCTTTGGGAAGATTTACAAAGGAAATCTATTAGGTCACTAACCGAGTTCAATCGGAGGGCCTAGAGGTTTGTCAATGTAGAAGAGGCGAGGTCAGCGTTAAACCTAACCTCTCAGCCCATAACTACAACGACAAATGCGAACTCTGCCTCGACCTCAGCAGCCCCATCAACTTCAAAACCCTCCGGGGATAACCCTTCTAAAAGGAAAAAGAACAAAGGGAATAACCCTGAGGCTGATGGAGGAAAAAGAAGAAAAGGGATAAATATTTCTCCGTATACAAAGTGTATACCGAGCTCAATGAGACTCGGGAGAATATTTACCTGACTAATGAGAACTAGGTTCTGTTTAGACAACCTGACCCTATGCAGAATTAGAAGGCGAAAAGGGACTCAAACAAATACTGTACATTCCATAGAGACATCAGACATACGATCGATGAATGTCAACAATTGAAGGATGAGATCGAAGGTTTGATCTTGAGGGGATATTTCGGCCAGTACATCAAAAACCAAAATCCCAATCAAGCCTCAACAAGTCAGAGGGCAGCAGCTGCACAACCTGCCCAACACAATAACTCCGAGCCCGGGAGGACGAGAGACCCCCTCTGATTGATGGAGAGGATGTAGTAACCATCTCAGGGAGACCACATATTGTAGGCTCGGGCAGGAACGCCCAGAAAAGATACGTAAACAAGCTCAAAACTGGAGACGGTTCTCCTTACGAACCCAAACCACGAGCTCCAAAACAATAGAAGGTTTTGAATCAGTCCATAACATTTACCGAAGAAGACGCATCACAAGTCCAATTTCCTCATAATGACCCCCTGGACATTACTCTCCAGCTCGCGAACAAGAGGGTACGTCGAGTCCTGATTGACAACGGGAGCTTGGTGAATATCATTTATAAAACCACTCTAGAAAAAATGGGACTCGTGCTTCACGATTTGAAAGCATGTGAAACAACGTTGTACAATTTTTCAGGAGAAGGGATTGCCTGTACGGGATCCATTGAAATCCCCGTAACCTTGGGAGACTATCCAGTCTCAGTAACCAAGATGATGGAGTTTGTAGTGGTGGACCTCCCATCGGCCTACAACGTACTACTCGGGAGACCCGCCTTGATTGGGATGGAGGCAGTGCCGTCTGTAAGGCACTTGGCCATCATGTTCCCGACTTCTAGTGGCATCGGGACGCTGAAGGGAGACCAGCTCACAGGAAGGGAGTGCTACAACATTTCCATACGAGGAAAAAGTCTGACAAGTGCGCAAGCACTGGTAGTTATTCAAGAAATAAATGAAGCTATTTTCGAGATTGATGAGGAAATCGATCCCAGAGTATATGAGAGGGCCGATCTCGAACCTTTGGAAGAGCTCGAGGAAGTTGAGCTCGATGCAGTAGATGTCACGAAGGTGGTGAAGGTGGGTAAGAATCTTTCTGAGAAGGCAAGATAGCAATTAATTTGCTTCTTAAAAGAAAAACAGGATGTGTTCGCATGGTCACACTCGGACATGGTAGGAATCAGTTCGAATGTCATGAGCCATGCACTCAATATTGACAAGAGCTTCCCCCCGAAGCAGCAAAAACGAAAACTCCTGGATGATGATAGAAAAAAGGCTTTCAAGGAGGAGGTCGATAGGTTATAAGCAAATTGATTCATACGAGATGCTTTTTATCCTGATTGGATCACCAATCTGGTGTTGGTCCCAAAGCCCAACGGCAAATGGAGAACCTGTATCGACTACTCGGATCTTAACAAGGCATGCCCTAAAGACTGTTTCCCCTTACCTTGGATAGATCAGCTCGTAGATGCCACTACAGGTCATGGCATAATGTCATTCATGGACGCTTATTCTGGATATAACCAGATCGCCATGCATGCACCAGATCAGGAATACACAAGCTTCGTGACTAACAAAGAGTTATACTGCTACAATGTCATGCCTTTCGGGCTCAAAAACACTGGAGCCACGTACCAAAGGTTGGTGAACAGGATGCTCGCCAAGCAGATATGAAATAACATGGAAGTTTATGTTGACGATATGTTAGTCAAATCAAAACATAACGATAACCATGTGGATGATCTCGCAGAGTGCTTTACTGTACTTCGAAAGTACAATATGAAACTTAACCCACAAAAGTGCTTGTTCGGAGTGTCTTTGGGAAAGTTCCTTGGATTTATAGTAAATGCACGGGGGATAGAGGTTAATCCTGACAAGATTAAGGCATTGATAGATATGCCCTCACCTCAGAAGCACATTGATAGATATGCCCTCACCTTGGAAGCACAAGAATGTCTAAAGCTTAACCGGATGGAGGTGGTATTAAGTAGGTTTATCTCGAAATCTACAGACCGATATCTTCCATTTTTCAACCTTTTGAGAGGGGGGGGGGAATTCGAGTGGACGGAAGAGTGTGAGCTCGCATTCTAGAACCTTAAGAAGCACTTTGCCGAGCCACCAATTTTGTCGAAATCTATCACGGGAAAATTTCTGTATCTATACCTCACTACAACCGAGCATGCCATTAGTGCAATGCTGGTACATAGGAGAAAAAGGTACAAAAGCCTGTATACTATGTCAGCAAAAGGTTATTGAGGGTAGAATCGAGATACCCAATAATGGAAAAATTGGCTCTGAGTCTGATACATTCATCTCGAAAGCTTTGACCCTATTTCCAAGCACACCCTATTCATGTGCTAACTAACCAGCCGCTACGACAAGTTTTGTCCAAACCAGAGGCTTCCGGAAGATTGTTAAAGTGGGCTGTCAAACTTGGGCAATTCGAGATCACATACCACCCATGAACGAACATCAAGGGGCAAGCCCTGGTGTTTACCCAAAAAAGATTCACTTGATGACGTGGCAAGATTAGTATGAATGTGAGATGCGCATGAATATTTAAGTGGTTATGTTCTGGTCGACCATCAACCAGAGGAGAATTTGTACTGCAGAGGGCACGTTTCATAGGCGACAAGAGCTGGTTGCAGTATATCAGATATTTTCTAAAGATATTTGATCTTGCATTTATGTAATAATTGTAATTTCCATTATTATTTAGATATGTTTGTATTAAATATAATCAAGGCCCATCGACCCATAAGTAGATCCTTGAGCCTATAAATAAGACTCAAAGGGATCATGAGAGAGATCTTTTTAGAGACTCAGAGAGAGAAAATTATGGTTTTTAGACAATACTTTGTATCTATTGTTGAGCTTATGAAACTTGGTAAACCCTTGTTTACTGATCGTTGGTTCTCATTACATTAATAAGAAAACTAAGTGGATGTAGGTCATTACCATCACTCGAGGCTGAACCACTATATATCCTTGTGTCATTTATCTTCTTGACTTGAATTCATCTAATTTCTATCATTTTATTTGACTCCATGTCATTGACCAAATCAAGAGTCAACATTTTGGTGCTTTCGTTGAGAGCCGAACAAGACTTCCAAGAAGATCGAATGGCAAAAACAACTAGGAAAACTGGGCAAACCTCTGGGAATGTGCCAAATCAACCTCCTCCACAAGGTGTAGCTGAGGATGAGCCATAGGTGGAATTGGAAGAGGAGGAGATGGATGATGAAACTTTGAGGACGAATTTGATTGTGTTGCAAGAAGAATTAGCTAATTTGAGAGCTAATCAAGAGAATGTGGTTGAAACAATGGTATTGCAGTAGAGGGAGATTGATCAGAAACGCCAACAACTGAAGGAGCGGCAAGCTGACATGGACTGTCGACAAAGGGATGCCATTGCAGCCTTGGAGGCAGCCATTCAATTGGCATGGGGACAGCCTGCACCTGCCTCCCAATCGGATCAGCCATCTAGTACTCACCCATAACAAAATCCACATTCAGAGCATCCCCAACATCACCACAATCAGCCACAACCAATAAATCCTCAGAGGCCAGAGCAACTTCCTGTTGCTCAATAGGAGAGGCCGTTCCAGGAACCTGAACAACAACCACCCTCTCGCGCTGATCGAGATAACACCCAGCAGTAAAGCCAGAATGGGGCTGGACAACATACTAGAAGCCTTAAACGCTAGACGGCTGAGGAACAAAACCCTCCGTGAAGAGGACAACGTCCTTTGGGGAGCAGAAGGCAGGTGGAGTCAGGCTTTGCGGTTAGGGGTCCCCCACGGCATAATGATGCCAGGGGACCTACCGACCAACGCAGGCCTCCACCTATCTATCGGGACATTCAACAAGGAGAGAGGGAAATAGTGCGAACATCAGGTCGCACCATCATAGGTCACAATTTAGAGATGGCCATGATTATAATGAGGCAGACTTTGGCAGGAGGAATGCTGGTCGACGACAAGAGTAGATGGGTGAAGGATAGAACCCTCCACCAATGGAGAACCGACCAATAAGCCAGAATGTTGGGGGGCAACCTAAATAACCCAATGTCTTTGACCAACTAGGTGTGAACGGGCAAAGGCGTAGAGAGGAAGATCTGAGGGATGCTCTCAATGATCGAAGGGGAAGGCACGACGAGTACTTCCCTCTAGCACAGGTTACTCCAGCAATACCAGATGCTGTATAGGCCCAGCTGGATGCCTCAAATCAGGCCGTCCAGCAATTAGTTGGGAATAAGACATCCCATATAGAATTTGATCGGAGAAAGGCACGCCGTTCGTGCATAGAATTGCTGTGGCAGAAACTCCAAGGAAATTTAAAATGCCGAATTTTCCTAACTTTACAAGATTGGAAGATCCTGTATCTCACATTAATAAGTTCACGATACAGATGGGCATCCAAAAGGTGTCAGATGATGCTCGATGTAGAATTTTTCCCACCACTTTATCTGAAACTGCTCAAGAGTTGTATTTCAAATTCCCTCTGGCCAGTATAGTTTCTTGGGAGATGTTCGTAAAGGAGTTTTATGGACAATTCTATGATGGTCGAATACATCCGACCGAGGCCAATCAGTTGGTCAAAATTCGTTAGAAGGAAGGGGAATCCCTGAAGGGGTACATACAAAAATTCATGCGAGGAGCTGCTCGGGCCAAGATAGTTGGGGACGAGGGAAAACTGATGGCTCTCACCACTGGAGTACGAAGACATTCACCCCTCTGGAGTACGACGACATTCACCCCTCTGGAGTAGTTTACAAAAGAATGGAGTCAAGAGCAATTAGGAATTTATGGATCGAGCAGACAAGTATATTAAGCTCGAGGAGGCTATCGCCAATGAAGGAAAGTCTCCTACAGACAACCAGGGCCAGAAAGAGGACCCTACCAAAGCTGCCAATGGATCTGGGAAAACCAATGTCAACGACAAAAATAATGGAAAAAATGGGGGAAAAAGGGCGAGCAACGAGCCAACCACATCTGATGGAAAGCGCCCAAAGTAGTTTAGGTACGAACCATGGTTCACCAATTTCACAACTCTGGTCAATAGCCAAGCGGAAGTATACCAGGCCAGTCACACTACTGTTCCCTTTAGATGGTCAGCTCCTATTAGGAAAGATATATCCAAAAGGGATACTACCAAGTTCTATCATTTTCATAACGACTATGACCATGACACCAACGAGTGTAACTAGCTCAAGGACGAGATTGAGTTCCTTATCCGGCAAGGAAATCTGAGGAGATATGTGCGAGCAGCTGGAGGTTCTCAACAAGAGGCTCACAGAGGCAACGAGCAGGCACCCGCACGCTAATGCTCGCCTCCTTTACAGCCATCTTCGGTTGCTGGTACATTGTTGATTATCTGTGGGGGACCACACATAGCAGGTGGCAGTGGAAAGGCAAGAGAAAGATATGCCAGAACCCTAAGTCACGATCAAGATCTTGAAATGATGAACGTCGAGGAGCAAACTCCCAAAAAAGCTCGAACAGAGGAAGAATCAATAACTTTCTCCGAGCTAGATGCTCAGCATGTTCGATTTCCCCACTCAGATCCGCTAGTCGTGGATGTTCAAATTGCCAACATGATGGTAAAACGAGTGTTGGTGGATACAGGAAGCTCGGTCAACATTTTGTATAAATCTTCACTAGAAAGAATGCAATTATCAATGCAAGATTTGGAGCCATGCAACCAAACCATTTATGGTTTTTCTGGCGAGGGGCTTGCACTAGTAGGGTCAATTAGACTCCCAGTCACAGTAAGGGCCGCACCTGCGAATAGGACATTACTCACTACTTTTATAGTAGTTGATTGTCCATCTGTGTATAATGTTGTGATTGGAAGGCCCATTCTTGTCGATCTGCAGGCTGTGACCTCAATATGGAATTTGGCCATGAAGTTTCCAACCAACGCAGGAATTGGATGCGTGTTGGGAAACCAGCGAGAAGCACAAGAGTGTTATATTTCCTCAATCACAAAGGCAAAAAGAGGCGGATTGGGAGAAAGAGACAGAACAAGGTTGCTGGTAATAAGTGAAACACAAGCCCAATCAGGTGAACAAGTCACCAAATAGGGTGTTGCCAAAAGTGAGGATTTAGATTTAGATCCTCGCTTTGGGGATTTTGAAGAGGACGTTGGACTTGTGGAAGACCTCGAGGAGATCCAATTAGAAGAGATAGATCAGAACAAGGTTGTGGAAGTCGGTAAAAACTTAGAGACAACAATGAAACACAAACTGGTGGAATTTTTGAAGAAGCACCACGAGGTCTTTGCCTGGTTGCATAAAGATATGGTCAGGATAAACCCAATGGTGATCAGCCACGTCTTGAATATAGACAAAAGCTTTCCACCTGTACAACAAAAGAGAAGACTGCTCGACAAAGATAGATCTAAGGCCCTAAAAGAAGAAGTCGAGAAGTTGAAGGAAAATGGGTTCATCAGGGAAGGGTTTTATCCATCTTGGGTCTCTAATCCCGTACTAGTTCCCAAGCCGAATGGCAAGTGGAGGACGTGCGTGGATTTCACAGACCTTAATAAAGCCTGCTCGAAGGATTGTTTCCCACTTCCAAGAATTGACTAGCTGGTCGATGCTACATCAGGGCACAGAATTTTATCATTCATGGATGCATACTATGGATATAATCAAATCAGTATGCACCCACCTGATGAAGATCACACTAGCTTTCGAACAGTCACGGGGCTTTACTGCTATAAAGTAATGCCCTTCGATTTGAAAAATGCCGGTGCCACTTACCAACGACTAGTCAACCATATGTTCAAAGAGCTGATCGACGTTAACCTAGAAGTATATGTCGACGACATGTTGTTCAAGTCAAAAAAATCCAATGAACACATCAAGGACCTGCAAGAGTGCTTCAACATCTTAAACAAATATCAGATGAAGCTGAACCCTCTTAAGTGTTCCTTCGGCATTGGCTTAGGGAAATTTTTGGGATTCATAGTAAACTCACGAGGAATCAGAGCTAATCTCGAAAAAATTCAGGCATTGATCAAGATGCAGTCTCCTGCCAAGATAAAAGATGTTCAAAGCCTAACCGAAAGAATTGCCGCCCTTAGTAGATTCATATCCAAGTCAACAAACAAGTGTGTTCCATTTTTTAATCTACTCAGGGGCAACAAGAAGTTTGAATGGACAGAAGAGTGCGAGCAGGCCTTTCAAGCGCTAAAATCCCACATGTCGCAACCATAAATCTTGTCCAAACCGGTCGAAAGAGAAACTTTGTTCATCTACTTGGAAATCATAGTGTATGCTGCTAGTGTTTTTTTAATCAGAGAAGAAGACAACATTAAAAAAGCAGTATACTATGTAAGCAAAAGGCTAATGGGGGCATTATTATGGTATCCACCCATATAAAAGTTGGCCTATTGCTTCATTCTGGCCTCCAGGAAGCTGCGACCCTAATTTCAAGCTCACCCCATCGTGGTACTTACCGACCAGCCATTACGGCAAGTCTTACAAAAACCAGAAGTCGCTGGTCAGTTATTAAAATGGGTAGTTGAACTAGTGCAGTTTGAAATTTCCTATTCTCCACGAGCAGCTGTGAAAGGACAAGCATTAGCAGATTTCATCGTAGAATTCACCGGAATCCCAATTAGCAAATCGATGGAAGAAACTGAAAGTCAAAATCTAGCTCCTCCCTGGAATTTGTTCGTAGAGGACTCTTTGAACGAGCACAATGCAGGAGCAGGTTTGATTTTGATCACACCCGAAGGACATTAGTTCCACTGTGCAATTAGATTCAACTTTACAGCGTCCAACAATGAAGCCGAGTACAAAGCTCTGCTCACAGGATTAAGACTAGCTAAGGACATGGACATAAAATCACTGGAAATATATAGCGATTCCCAGTAGTCGTTAATCAAATTATGGGAGAGTATCAAGCTAGGGGTCTCAGGATAGTTGCTTATTTGAACAAAGCAAAGGACTTATTGGCACAATTTGAAAAGTGTACTCTCCAACAAGTGCCTCGTGATCAGAATTCAAATGCTAATGCCTTGGCCAAGTTAGCAAGTACGAAAGATGCCGACACCTTGAGCATAGTACCAACTGAACTTTTGTCGGTACCGAGCATTCAAATGGAAGAATCATCACTAGTGATTCAAGCGACAAACACGTGGATGACGCCCATCATCGAATATCTCAAACAAGGATTGCTGCCAGCGGAAAAAAATAAATAGAGGACGCTTCAAAGACAATCGACTTGATTTATTCTGGTCGATGGAATTTTGTATAGAAGAGGATACTCAATTCCTTTGTTACAGTGTGTTTCTAAGGAGAAAGCCAAGGAACTGATGCAAGAGGTCCACGAAGGTTTCCCTGGAGATCACGTGGGGGGCAGAGTTTGTCAAGAAAGATTCTAAGGTAAGGGTATTTATGGCCTACCATGAATGATGACTCTATGGACTTCGTTAAAAAATGTGACAAGTGCCAAAGGTTTTCCAAGATACCGCGAGCAGCCACAAATGAGCTCAGACAGATGCAAAGCTCGTGGCCATTCGCAGTATGGGGAATTGATTTGATCAGGTCTTTACCTGTAGGAAAAGGGAAAGTCAAGTATGCAGTAGTTGCTGTTGACTACTTTGCAAAGTGGGCCGAAGCTGCGCCACTCACAACAATAATGACTAAGAAAGTATTGGAATTTGTTGTCAAAAACATTATATGTCGGCATGGGTTGCCCAGGAAAATTGTCTCAGATAATGGCACACAGTTTGACAATGATCTTTTCACTGATTTCTGCGAAAGGCATGGAATTATAAAGAGTTTTTCATCGGTGACTCATCCACAGGAAAATGGACAAGTTGAAGTCGTTAACAAAACTCTAAAGGACACACTGAAGAAAAGTCTCAAAAATGCAAAAGGGGTGGGCCAGAACAATTACCAGAAGTACTCTGGTCGTATAAAACATCCCACAGAACAGCAACATGCCATACTCCATTTTCCTTGGCTTATGGGTATGAGGCCATGTTGCCTGTCGAGCTAAATCCACCATCACATAGAAGGCTAACATACGACCAGAGCACTAACGATCAATTATTGATGGAGTCTTTGGACTTAGTCAATGAAAGGCGCGAGCAAGCTCAATTTCGGGTAGTAGCTTACCAGCAAAAGGTCCCTCAATATTTTAAATCTAAGGTACGTGAAAGGAAGTTTAACGTGGGGGATTTGGTACTTAGGAGAGTTTTTCTCAACATTAGTGATCAGGCTGCTGGAGTACTCGGACCAAACTGGGAAGGGCCGTATCAGATTGAAGAGATCCTTCAACCATGCACATATAAACTTGCTCACTTAAATGGAGATCTCATTCCTCACTATTGGAATGGAGAACACCTGTGCAAGTATTATCAATAAATAATTCTTTTTAAAGAATTGGTTTGTATTAATTTTACTTTTTACAAGTTTATGAACAAGGGATAGTTAGTTAAATGATTGGTCGCTTATAAGTGTGAGATCAATTCTTGATCACTCGTACATACACGATTTTGTCCATTTTATTACGAGAAATAAAATGAATTATGCACAACCAATTATTCTTGCCAATTATTGTATTTATTACAAGTATTTGCTTATTACTTGTGTTGTTTTGCTATATCATCATTAATTGTTTATAAGTACGCGAGCAGTAATGTTCGAACAGGACTTGGTCATGGAAAGTGATCGAGCACCTTAAGCTCCTCGATCACTTGGGGGACATATAAGATACTAAGTGAGCAAAGCATATCAACAAGCATATGTAAACACACGAGCAAAATAAGGGAAAGCATACCACGACACTTATATTTTTCAAAATTTTTAGTTAAATTTTGAAAAATCTAGACAAAGCGTTATGCTAAGTTCGATCATACAAATAGATGTTATAATAGTAATAAAAATATTATAATATCATAATGAAATTTCTTTACATCGCGAGCAGTTGCTGCTCGGATGTGATTAAAATTAAAAGAAAAGCTACATTACGCAGGAAAAGTGTCTCAACATTACAAACCATTGTTTGTATGTTTTAGTTAAAATTTTAAAAAAAATTATAAATCATTGTGCAGCTGAAGGAGGATCTGGCTAAGATTCCTGGTCAACTGTTGTCCCTGCATCTTCTTCGGCTCTGTCGACGCCTGTCGCCAAGGAAATTTTAGGAGATTCCTGAGCTTTCTTCTCCTCTTCCAGGCGAGTAGCGCACTTCCCCAGTTCGACTTGCCTCATCTGCTCGGGAAGGTAGTCAAAATTCGCCCCTGGGTTGTTCTTCTAGAACAGATAGAAGAAATTGAAAGTTGCTTCTTTGAACCTCTCCAGGTTTTGAGAATTGGTCTCCTCGAGCAGCTTGGCCTGCTCCTCTAGCTTGGTAGCCTCCTTTATGTTGGCCACTAGGTCCTCTTGGAGTTTGGTTGCTTCTTTGAAGTTGTTCGTCGAAGCCTCCTTAAAATTTTCTTTGGGAGCAACAACTTTGGCCAGTTCTTCTCAGCTCATCTTCAACTCCTCGATTAGACTGTCGACTTTGTCTTCACCTGCCTTAACCTTCTCCTCGCACACCTTGGTCTCCTCAACATTTTTGGCCTCGATCTCCTCAGCACGACGCCAACTATGGCTCATGGTCAGGATACCCTGCGAACAAAAAAAGAAAAAGAGTTAAATGTTTAGAGGCAATTAGAGAAAATGTTGCTCGATATAAAACTAAACACTTACACTAAGGACTTCAGAAAGCCCGCGACTCATGACCTGGCTGTGCTTCAGTGGAGGAAGATGGGCAAAGGCTTCCTAGCTGCGGCGGTGCCTGGACAGTCTTTGCAACTTCTCATGGGTAGCGTTAAAGGCGTTGTTCAGCAAATCAGCGGCCAAGGATCTCCCTGCCAGTTCGGAGGAAGGGCCACTGCGAGGAGGAGGCGGAGGAGTTGTATTTCTAGAAGGAGTTGGAGCCAGAGGGTCTTCTGATCGAGCCTTTTTCTTGGAAGGCTCCCTACTGTTCTCCCACGGATGCCTTCTGCTCGGTCTTTTCTTGCTCGACGGAGCTTCGACCGAGGCGTACATGTCAAAAGCATCTTCAGATGGCATGAATACAAAATAAAAACAAACGAACAAACCAAATAGTTTAGGGGCATAATGAAATAATGCAAAGAGAAATTCTAAGTAGTATACCCGAGCTATTATTACTGGTCGATATATTATCTATAGAACTACAGCTACACTCACTATCTGCCTCGAAGAAGTCCGAATTAAAATTATTGGTCGTAAATTTAAAGTTGCCATCCCTATTGAATAAGTGATAGGGGATAGGCAAGTTATCTAAGAGTGAGAGGTCTATACCATTCTCATAAGAGGATTCAGATATAGAGCCGGTATATTCCGGTAGTTTTTGTTTTCCCCTCCCATGGTGGGTAGGGGTAGCAGTGGCCAGAGGGTTGCTAGATGGTTCTCGGATGGTCACTCCTGTTGCTCGTCGCCTTGGGGGTTGCGACACATCTTGCTGCTGCTTGGGGATTTCCTATCCGGTGCCCTCTCTTGTGGCACTCCCCGTGGTGGATTCCCTCAATTCCTGATGAGGTTCCAAAAGGCCTACCAGCCTTAAATTGCTTTCAGTAACCAACTCCTTTATGCTTTTTTCTATGTTCGTCATCCTGGCCAGGGATGCGGCCCTCATCTCCATCTCTGGAGTGGGGTCTGGTTGGTACCATGGACCTAGACGCAACACCAAATTACTAAGGACAAGGAATAGAAAAAATTACGACCAGAGATTGAAAAATTTACCTCCTCGAGTGAAGGCCAGGTTGTCAGCGACCAGGTCTGTCGTAAGGAAGTACTCCTGGAAGTGTTTTCCTACGTTGGAGTTTTAGGTAACATCACTCAGGAATATGCGAGCAGATTCCTGGTGGCAGAAGTGGAAAAACCTTGTGTTGTTTTGGTTGGGGTTGGATTTGAGATTGAACAGATAATTGATCTCGTGTGGTGTAGGCACATGCCATTTTTTATGGTTGTAAAGGATATAGAGTGCTGATAGTACTCTATACCCATTGTGTGTTATTTGGAAGGGGGCGACCTCGAAATAATTGGCCACCCCTTGGAAAAAACGTGCAATGACAAGATTGCCCCTGCCTCGATGTGATACCTCGACCTGGAGCTGAAGGTGCCTCCAGGCACGTTTTCCCTTTGGTCGGGTGTGGGTTTATGTAAAGTAATTCCAGGATGCCCGTACTTCTCTGAATACTTGGCCACCATCCTGGTCGATATGACACTAGGCGGGGAAACATACCATTCTGCTCTAGAGCCACCACCTGGGAGGGATTTTGGCTGAATGTCTGGTGGTGAGAAATTTAGAGGTTGAGGGTCATTTGATGGACCCTCAGTATTGGTTGCTGGTTGGTTAGAAGGAGAATTGGTGGTTTTCTTTTTCTGATGAGCTGTGTATTTGACACAACCCATGTGAGGCTGACTGTCTGAAGGACTGGTTGTGGGATTTTGATGTGAAAATAAAGGCTCAGGGAAGGGAAAGGAAGGTTGTTCTTGATCCTTGACAGCAACGCGAGAAGATCATCGTTGGTCTCTCACCTCCCCAAGGATCGTGCATGAATATCTGAGAAGAGCAAAGGGGAAGTGAGAATTTACGACCAATAGATAGAAGAAAGAGAATAACCAGGATAACGTTGCTCGTGTATAAAAGTTAAGATTTTATACGACCAGCAACATCCTGATATAAACACTACGAACATGCGAGTAGTTTGAAAAAATAGATCAAAAAGTGAATATAAAAAAAAATTTCGAGAAAACTTTTTGACTTCGAAAACAGGTGGCAAAAACCCAGTTTTTCTAAAAACAATAAAATCGAATTTTCACTTCAATTTTGGGCCATAAATCAGTACTCCTATGTCCCACATTAATTTCTAAACCTCACCTAGTATTTTATACTACCTAAAATCTCTATTCTAGCATGTTTCTATACATCTTTGTCTAAACCCGATTACCTAAAAATATTTTTCTCAAGAACAATGGAGGCACAATCAGAAAAACTTAAGAAATCTATTCAAGATTACATAAAAGAAAAAGGTGGGTTCAGAGCTTACTTGGAGTATGATTTGTAAAAGAAAACACGTAGATTCTTGGTCGAAGTTGATCAATGGTGTCTCGGATCACATAGGTTTTCTGGGATTTTTCTTGGAAATTTTTTCCGAGTTCTTAAGGAGAGAAAGCTTCGGTAAAAGTGAAAGTTGGAAAGGTAATATATTTATACTGATTGTGGTGCTATTGAAAAGTAATGATGAGAGTGGAATTTTGATGTATGGGGAATTGCAATAGCCGTCAGAATATTTTTGGGAAACTATAAAGGTTATGATTGTTTGCTTTCTTGAAAAGGTGCTGACAGATGTGATAGGTCAGATGAATAGTTGGTCGAACAAGTTTATTAAATGTTGGTCACAGTAAAATAAACTTGGGGGGAAAATGTTTACCCAAAAAAGATTCACTTGATGACGTGGCAAGATTAGTACGCACGTGACCATTGAAGTGGTTACGTTCTGGTCGATCATCGATCAGAGGAGAATTCGTACTGCAGAGGGCATGTTTCATAGGTGACCAAAGCTGGTCGCAGTATATCAGATATTTGATCTTGCATTTATGTTATAATTGTAATTTCCATTATTATTCAGATATGTTTGTATTAAATATAATCAAGATCCATCGACCCATAAGTAGATCATTGAGCCTATAAATAAGACTCAAAGGGCTCATGAGAGAGATCTTTTTAGAGACTCAGAGAGAGAAAATTATGGGTTTTAGACAATACTTTGCATTTATTGTTGAGCTTGTGAAACTTGGTAAACCCTTGTTTACTGATCGTAGGTTCTCATTACATTAATAAGAACACTAAGTGGATGTAGGTCATTACCATCACTTGGGGTCGAACCACTATAAATCATTGTGTCATTTATCTTCTTGACTTGAATTCATCTAATTTCTATTGTTTTATTTGACTCTGTGTCGTTGACCAAATCAAGGGTCAACACCTGGTGGATTTCATTGTTGAATGTACTGGAATCTCAAATGGACTGAAGTTGAACCCTTGGCCACTATCACCTTGAAAAAAGTCTTAGACTTTGTTGTAAAAAATATCATCTGCCAATATGGGATGCCTAGAAAGATAGTGTCAGAAAATGGAATCTAGTTCGACAGTGACCTATTTACTCATTTCTGTGAAAAATAATAAAAATCTTCTCCTCCGTCACCCATCCCCAGTCAAATGGCCAGGTCGAAGCAGTCAACAAGACCCTAAAGAGCTCCATTAAGAAAAGGTTAGAAGAGGCAAAAGGAAGGTGGCCCGAGGAATTACCTCAAGTTTTGTGGGCTTATCGAACCACAAATCGGACTTCAACGGTGCATACTCCTTTCTCTCTAGCTTATGGGTACGAAGCCATGTTACCTATTGAAGTCGAAATTCCTACAATACGGAGCCATGCATACGACCAGGCCTCGAACCAATCCCAACTCAAAGAAAGTCTAGACCTCATTGAAGAGAGACGAGATGAAGCTCAATTGAAAAATGATGTATACCAGCAACGAGCTACTGGGTACTTCAATAAAAGGGTTCGAGATAGAATATTTAGATTGGGAGACCTGGTACTAAGACGAGTATTCTTAGCTACACGAGACCCGTCTGCCAGGGTACTCAGACCTAACTGGGAAGGACCTTACAAAATCGAGTCTATCATCTGACCTGAGGTGTATAACTGGCTAGATTAAATGGAGAGTTGGTTTCGTGATCTTGGAATAGTGAACATCTACGACCTTATTATCAATAAGGTGTGGTGTTTTCATTGTAACCAAGCATGCTTATTTTTTCTGCTTTTTGTCAATAAAATGTCAAGTTTTGTTCGAAAGATGTTTTCTTTTTTCAATGTTATATTTTTTTGCAAACTCTCTTAATTCAACCTATGGTCACACTCATGGGATATTAAGGGGGCATCAGTGGTATACAATCATACCATAAGTTTGAAAAAAATAAATAACATAGAATAAAAATGTCTGGATCATTAACCCAACATAAAATTTTACGTGTATGTGCGAGCTAAAGCTATCTGGACCTAACCAAACACGCGAACTAAAAGTGTATGGAGTAATAACCAAACGCGAGATAAATTAGTTTGAAACAAACCAGCTAAAACTAGTTGACAAGTAAGAGAGTTGGAGCAAAAAATAAACCAACTACAAATTAAGTCGATTCCGAGGCTGGAAAATTTTGCAAAAATTAGTTTCGACCTCACAACCTCGAGGAACTACTCGAGGATGAGAAAAAGTGACTAGAAAAGCAAGATATAACTAAACTACTAAAATTACATTCCAATTAAGTACTTTCGAGTACATGGTGAAAGTAAGGTTCAACCTTGACATTAACGAAGTCGAACATGGATATTTCAGATAAACTATGCATGGATGCATTGAAATTCAAGCATAAATCCAATAGATGTATTTGTACAGATAAACAAATATAAAAGCAAGTCTTTAATATAACATGCCCAAAATATTTTGACCTCGAAATGTAAAGCATATATTAGGACAAGAAGCTAAAAAACAAAATCAAATGCATAAAAAGATTTTCTAGCGCGAAACTATTTGCATAAAGGTTAAATGTTAATACTTAGTAAAAAATAGCTCTAAATCGAGTTGTAAATTGTCTTCACCCTAAGGGCACATATAAAATTAATAAAATATTACAAAAATAATGGGACGTAGTCTATGACTTCGCCTTCACGGAGCAGGCACTTTCCCCTCGGTAGCTCCGGACGCTTCCGCCGTCTCTTTGGCCTCAACCCTGGCATCTTCTTCATCAAGGTGAGTCTTCCATGTCTCAATAAACTCGGCCTTGAGGGTGTCCAAGAAACTGGTGTCAAGCTCGGGATTGTTGACCCAGATGCGATCCATCGCCATGTCAACGACATGATCCTTCTTCTTCTTGAACTTCTCGAGAAGGCAGACCTTCTTAGCTTCGATTATCTCAAAGGTTTCCTTCTTGTCCTCCTCCAATTTTGCATTGAATTCTTGAAGTTCCTTGATTCTAGAGTCCTTCTCTTTGATCTAAGATTTCTTGGCCTCGACTTCTTTCAAAGTCACCGCCATTGTTGACTCGAGGTCGGACACCTTTTGGGTAGATTCCAAGGCAGCCTCTAGCTTCTATTCGAGTTCGGACACCTTCAGTGTCGCAACTTTGAGCTCATCAGCGAGCTTTAACTGGAGGTTCTTGGACTCTTGAGCGTAGGCTCGGCTCGCAGAAACTTTGTTGTTCAAATTGAAATTATGCTTAAACGAATAAAGCGAAAGCCTGTATACAAAAACAAATATGAGTTAGTAAATATACAGGGCAAGTCTGTATAAGCAACATTACAGAGCAAAATGACTTACTGAGGCAAAGAGCTCGCTGCCTTTGTCGAAGATGGTGTTCGTGTCGTGGCAGGAAGTGAGAAACTGCCATTGGGGAGCACCGAGGTTTCTAAGACTTTGGCCGACTCGGGATAAGACTTCCGAGCCCAAACTGACTCCATGCGATCTCACGGCTTGATCAGTGACATATTTGGGGATGTGGGTTGAGATCGACGGAAGACGTTCCTGGGTGGGAACTTGTTTCTTTGAGGCCAGAGTAGATTGTTGGGGGGACTTGGACCAGAGGAGGCAAGGGGCCTGCGAGCGCCACTGACTCAACTTCAGTGGTGACCCTGATATCGATTGTAGGGTCGGTAGCATGGCTCGGGCCTTGAATGTTCGAGGCTGGAGGAGTCACCTCAATTTTCTTTAAGGTTTTGGAGGGACGCCCCCCTCTTTGAGACGCCCTTGGGCGCTTGCTTCCCTTGGCTCCCGTAGGACGGATTAGCACATTGTCCAGGTCGGATTCCATGTCGTCTGCAAAACACAAGTTACAATTTAGTAATCGAGCCTAAGCTACTAAAAGAAGCAAAAATAAGGAGAAAAGAAACCTAACTGGTACTCTCTATCGAGCTTGAGCTCGGCGACCAAGAAATCCCCCTATCTTTCGAGGATGCTGGGGGAGTCTCTTCTTTATAAGTAGGGGTTACCCTCGAGAGGTCCCTATATACGTTGGTCCCGTATTGAACGGTGACCCCGTCACATACCTCGTTAATACTATACATGGTTTGGAATTTACCTAACCAGCTATCGAACCTATGCACCCTATGATCTACCCAAGACCAAACATAAAAGTTATCCCTAGGATCCAAGAAAGGGATTAAGGTAAGGGACCAAATTTTGGAGCTAAGCACTATTTTACCTCCATTACCCATGCTCGGCGAGGCTTCATCTTGTACTTCATTTCCCGAGGCAGGCCGGTCATGTCGGCAGACTGCAGGGGGACGAGACCGTGAGCTCGAAGACCTTCTTCTGGGAGGGAGCTTGTCAGTGGGAAGTAGCACATGGTCCCAACTATAGTATTTGTGGTAGGCCGAGTCGTCGGTCGATTGGCCTTCCTCCAAGACGCCGCAGGCTCGAAGTCGATCTTCATGGAGATGATACGACAGAGATCACCGTCCATAAGGAAGTTGGAGCAGGGCTACCTTATGCTCCACCATCGAGTCAGTGGGGGTAGGATGGTGGTAGTTGGTTGTAGAAATAGTTTAGCATCAGTATTTCGAGCCTTGCGATTTAGTAAACAGAAAAGGGGATAAGTTTGAGGGAACTTACAAATGCGTTTGAAGGAGTAAAACTTGGAAGGAGCGAGGCCATCGATCCATAAGAATGCGAGCTTGAAGTTCGGAGGATGGTTTGGCATGTCCTCAAAAAGCTTCTTTTCCTTTGGATAGCTTGAGAGGTAGTAGAAGCCATCTCCTCCCCGAGCTCGAGAGGGGTTTCCCTTGAGGCAAAAGAGATATAAAATATCTTGAGGTGAGGGTTCTTCCCACCTCAGCTCGTGATATAATGATTTAAGGGCAGAGAGAACCCTGTAGGAATTGGCCTGGAGTTGAAAGGGAGCGAGTCCAACGAAGTTCAGAAAATCCTTGAAGTAGGATTTTAGGGGGACTTGAGCTCCTGCCTTCATATGCTTGCGACTCCATGCAGCGAGCTTGACTTTATTGTTGGGATTACCATCTCTCGGGGCGAAGCAGCTCCGCTCGCTCGAGGTCGCAGGCCGACACATTAGAGCGCCTGAAAGCTTCAAGCCATATAGGCTAGCTGATCAGATATCTGGCAACGTGGTTGTAACTGAGCTCTAGTAATGCTCGGCCTCAAAGAATTCCTCCCTTGAGGTAGGAATTAAGACAGCTTGTGAGGAGGAAGGGTGGTTTGAAGGATCTCCCATTAGCAAGAACCAAAAGGAGACTAGGTTCGAAAGCGACGGTGACTCTGAGATTTGGATCGAGGGGGACGGGTTTGATCTCGGGTTCCGGGTCTGGGTAGATTGCGACCCAAAGTATTTTCCTCTTTTTCTCCTTGACCTCGTCAATCTATCGTCAGAAGCGATCTCAGATGTCTTCTTGTTCGCACCTTTCTTGGTGCTCACGTATCAGGCACTGGTTCCGAGTGAAGGGTGATTCTGGACTAGGAGTTGACAGAGACTAGGGGATTGCGAGCTCTGAGCCCCACTGATTCCAAGAATTCTGCGACATCTAGCAAGAAAGAAAAGGGTGAGGGCCAGACATGAAAAAAATCACAGAAAATATAGCTTTGGTGATTCGAGCTCGAAAGTCTGAGATCACGAATATACCTCAATCAAGACCGAAGTCTCGAAAGGGTAGGGTGAGTTCGAAGGTGGGCCCCGAACCATTGAAAAGTTTGGGCTTCGAGCGTGTACTCACACGAGAGAGTGGGGAAGTGGATATCAGTTTTAAGGATCTCCGATTTTCAGGGATAAAGCTGACATTTAAAACCCTAAATCAAAAACCTCTATTACTTAGGCTACACGGAACTCTCCCTGATCAGGAAAAACCCCATTTTTGCATTTTTACGCTAAGGAATTTGGGTCTAAAACCATGATTTTGATTGCATTACAATACTTCAGGTCATGGGTTTGCCTAATATAGATCTAATATAATTATAAAACTAGTAAATATACTCACGGTGCAGAAGAAGCACGTAAAAAAATACATATATAAAAGGAAAACAGGCGAATGAAAATCAAAAGCACGGGTGAAGAGTGTAAACTTACACAATGTTGTTCGTGGGTATGATGAAATTGTCGACTGAATGAGCAGTTGCAAGAAAGCTTTCACGGAGTCGAAAGTACTGGAGTTATCTTGTCTTTTTGGTTTAGAAAACGTGCACATAAAAGCTTTGGGTTTTTCTCTTTTCTCTGGTTCGTGTTTTTTCTCTGGAAAATGAAATGAAAGTGAAGATGATGAAAGAGAAGATAGAGCTTGTCTATATATGATAACTCTACAAATTAGAGTTATTTTACCACTTTTTATATGCTAATTGTTGCTTAGTTCTTGAGTTTTTAACTGATTTATTAAGTTTTTAAGTAATTTTGAATTTATTGAATTTATTTTGATTTTTTATATTTTTGTGTGTTTTTATAGTTATTTTGTTGTAAAATATTGTAGTTAATTATTTAAATTATTGTGTCTAGTTAGAAGTAAAAAAATGTGTTGTTTTAGTGAAACTAAATGTTAAATATAAATTAAGTTATAATTAATATTTTCAAAGAATTAAATTAATTTATTTTATAGTTGAAAATATTTTATTATGATTTATTTTTATATTTATTTTGTAGGGAATTTATTGCATGTTTGTGTAAGAAATGTGGTAGTTTTGAAAGAAAAGAAAGGCAAAAATGGTGATTTTAAAGCATGGCCCAAGTCTCAGCCCAGCTGGGCCCGTTTCTCTTCCAACACGCCTGGCCCAGCAAGCCCCAGGCCCAATGAAGCTCCTCAGCCCAACCAGCACCCCACACCCAGCTCACGTTTAACTCCCCTGCAATTTCTCCAACTGCCTCCTGCGCCTGATGCTCCCTCACAAGACTTCCAGCATCAGCAAACCCATGCCCAGCATCTGCCAGCCACCAAAAGCCACAAAGCAATTTTTTCTTAAGCCCATAAAAATGCCACAATGTACTCCTACCCACTATGTTAAAAAATTCCACCTTTTGCCCCACGTTCTACATATTTTACCCCAAAACATCATCATTACACCCTAAAATTTATCCATATTTTCCATATTATTATTAACTTAATTAATTTAAATTGATTATTTTAATACTCATTTTTTGGCTATAAATAAGAGATTTGAGTGCTTGATTTTGGAGGAGGTTACCATACCACACACTTACCACATTTCAAAACCTCTCTATCCTCTTCATCTTCTTCTTCTTTTTGGTTATTTTCTATGTATTTTTAGAGGAACAATTTGGGGGTTCATCCTCCAAATTTTCTTATTTATGTTTGTAATTTTTTGTTTGTATTTTCTACTCTAGTTATGAATTTTTAATCTTTTTAAGATTATTAAGCTGATGATGAAACAATTTGTAACTAGATAGTATTTATTTTGTATGTTGATATCCCATTTTGTGCAACAAAGTTTATGGAATTTTTTTCTTCAAATAACTTCTTTCATCTTAAACATCATGTATTTTGGATTGTTAGCACATATTTACACTTTGTTCTTCATTAGTGCAAAAACATAATATTCTTTGTGTAAGATGTGTCATTAAATTGTACACATCCATGCTTAGAACAAAAATATTATGTTTTGCCTTATAAATAATGTTCATTGATTTATTTGTTATTTCATTAGATTGATTTCCACTTAATGCTTTGAAATTATAATTTTGAAAAGTGAAGAAAAATCTTATCTTTTTAGAAGTAATTTGTGCTTAAAATTATAAATCTATTTGGAAAATGATAGTTTGATTTATTTTAACTATCACTAAAACTTGGGAATCAATGTACTTATAAATATTATTGAACTTATATTTTGTGGATTCTAATCCTTAATAATCTTATTTTACCATCTTGATTTCTAATATTAATTTATTTTTATTTATTGTCTTCAATTTCTTTATTATTGTCTCTTATTTGATTTTCTTGTCACAAATTCTCATCAATCTTTGGAGCTAGGTTAGAATTTATTAATTTTGGTGTAAAATAGTTTTCTTTTCGATTTTAGACAACTCCTTTGGGTTCGATCTCGTGCTTACACGAACACTATATTCCATATACGATTCGTGCGCTTGCGAGTATAAATTTTTAAAACATACCCGTTTTGGGTCCATCAATATATATGACCCCGTGGGATATCAAGGGTCGAATAATCTGGGCCTTTGGTTTGATTTTGAGTTTGATTCAACGGATGGGGAATAAATATGACATTGGTGGCAAAAAGGAAATATGAAAAAATGTGGGCAGATGAAAAGAGTACTCAAGTACTCTGACTGCGCAATCCGTGGCTGACGCGTGTCCACACTCGAGTGTGGTAGGTGGCTTGGTTTTCGGAGGTAGCAATTCAAAAGTTTCCTTCTCGTAGGATTCGAACTGATACTTTTGAGAGGGCAAAATATTACACCAAAATTTCGAGAATGGGAATTTTCATCTCAAAAGTCAGGCTCGTAAGGTGTAAGCTCGAAATAAGCATATTCGTCATATAATCAGCATTACTGAGAAAGTCAAGGAAAATCTCGTTGAGTATTAAAACGACGACGTCGGAATTGGTGAGCTCGGAGTTGCGTGGTCTTGAAGGTGTTTCGATGTTACAAGTTGAGCTCAAAGTTACAATGACAGGGGTTCAACACTTGTATAAATCTCCTGGTTCAACTTTTTCCACCAGACAAGACGGCTCGAGCCCAGGCGTTGTGAGCTCGGGAAGGGATGATCTCGACAAAGTCTCTTGTTAAGACCAAGGTAAATCTAGGTAGCGAGCTCATGATGGTCGGCCAATCTTGGAGACATTCGATTATTCGAGGTCAATAGCCCAGTGTGAACATAGTTACTATTTAAAAATCCCTATATATAAGGGATTGGTTGTAATCTGTTGTAAAATCCCAAATATCATGGGATTTATATGTGTATTGTATAATTATATTTAATTTTTTATTTGAATAATAACTCCCCGAAATGTGAATGAAGATATTCTGTAAACCAATCTATAAATAGATTGGTTTTATTCATTTGTAGAGGACGGAGAAATTGGTATTGGGGAATACTCTGTTAAATTGCTTCCAAGAAGCTTTGAGAGAATTCCATAGTTGAATAACATCGACTCGTGGATTAGGCAAATTTTAACTACTGGACCACGTAAAAATCGTGTCTTTTATTGTTTGTCTCTTCTGGTATTTTGTTTAATTACTCTTCATTTCTAAGTTGACGAAAAACGGCGTCAACAAAGTATTTTAATTTTAAAAAGTAAGAGTGTCAAAGATATTATAATTTTTTAAATAATAAATTATAAATGTGAAAAATAAAATAAAAGTAAAATCATTTACTGATGGACAATTTTGTACTTAATAATTTTAAAAAGTGTGTAGAGAAAGAGAAAAAAAAAGGGTGTAGAAAGAAGCACTATACATTATACACTTGAGTTTTAGCTAAATCTATAACTCCATAATTTGAAAAACTTTACAATAAACTTTGTGATTGTCAAAATGAACCAAATGTAAGTGTTATCCTAAATCAAACTTTTAACCTTTTTTTTTTATAAAAACAAAAAATGCTTGTTATTCGAATTATAAATAAATGAAATTATGTATTTTAAATTTAATTTTTTATTTAAAATATATTGTATACTTATTTTGTTTCATTTTATTTTTAATTACTTTAATATTGAATTGAATTAAATAAGAGCATTTAAGAATTTCATTAAAATCTCATTAATGAGTTGACTAAAATAAAATCAAAGGTTATAGTTTTGTCAATCAAAGGGTTTTTGTTGTGAATATTTTTTTTTTAAAATACAATGTTATATTTGGTATTTAGCATAAATTCAAGGATATAAAATTACATAAATGTTAGAATATTATTAATTAATTAAAATTACCAAATATTATAGTTCTAATTGATTCTAATTAAATTTAATATTGAGACTAATTGACAAATATTCTTAATATGATCAACATTAATTAAGTTACTCAATGTCATATATTGAGTTACCCAATCTTTCCTATCCTATTGATTGTCAAATATTTTGACATCAATTGTGGTAGAGACCTTGATGTTAGATATGTATATATATATTATACTCAATGGAAATGATAAAACCAAAGATACAACTCTATGCAAAATGTTACAATAGATAAGATGATAGATAAATAAGTGTTACAACTCTTATTACAAAAATACAAGTAGAAATAGAAGAAGATAAGATAAAAACAATAGAAGAAAAAGAAATAACAAGAACAATAAGCAAAATTCTCTCACTTATACAACCAAAGTGAAGAGCATTGGAGATCACCAACTTGAACAAGGTTTACAACCTTTGTCCAAAAGCTTATTTCCCCTATCTCAAGCACTAAGGAATTATCACAATATTGGAAATAACTCTCCGGAATAATAAAGTATTTTGGTGTATTTCTAGCCAAGTGCTCTAGTGGATAGAAATAGAGTTGTCTTACAAGTGAGCATTAGACTCCTATTTATAAAGTTTGAGATACCCTTTGAATTTCAAATTCCACCAAACTCATGGTTGTTACCAATGTTTAACTAGATGTTTATGAAATTATAATGGAGATTTGAGAGTTACTTAGGATGTTAGAACCGATCAAATTGGAAAAAACTGAAAAGAGAAATTGGTTGTCAGCACCACTGGCCGCGACTAGGAATATCAGTGACCGCGACCACAAGCAATTTTCAACAACAAATTTTTTAGTTTTTCCAACGTCCAAAACCTTTTCCCACATGATTTTGTAACCTCCATACACCTTATGGGAGTTAAAAATATGTCTCCAACAACCATATTTCATAATGGCTATGTGAAATCCAAACTCATATGTGTAACACACAATCTACACATTATTGGGTAATATTTGAGAGTTACAAATTTGTAATTGGTTTTGTAACTCCAAAATATGTCACAATTGAGCACACACGTGTCCAATTTTGTAACTCTCAATTATATGTTACAAGGTGTGACAAATCACATTTGTGTGACGAATCACATTTTGTCACATTATTTAACCTAATATTACATTATATGAAATAATGTAACATTCCCCCACTAGATTAAATAATCACTTTTTGTAACACTTATTTAATTAATCAAATATTATATTAAAATATAATATTTCCCCACTTGATTAAATAATCACTCTATATAGAAATCTTGTCATTTGTGCATAAAGTAAAATGTCTTTCGACTTTAATTTTACCTTAGTGTAATTATCACAAAGTTTGTTGAAATTTTGGTTGCCGAAGCATTGAACCACTATCCCTTGATAACAAACCAGTGACAACACACACACCTTTGCTATATTCACTTGAGACATCAATGTCGCTTTTGCACCGATAATGGCCATGTGCACATTACATTCATAGACTTTTATTGACATTGACTCCCAATTCTCGTGAGGGGCGGCACCACCCCTAGGTATATATAGGTAGAACTCTTAAAATATTTTGTTACCCTAAAATACTTTTCTTTTCAAGACTGAGTTCTATTAAAAAATCTTTCGGTTTTAACCATCATTTGGTAACACTCTAGTACTCATATATCAGATGGGACAAAATTTGAGTACTACTACTATTCACTTGATTGACTTGTTATTACCTATTAAACTTAATACTAGTTTGGTTACTAGTATTAAGATAGGTTACCATCAATCGCGAATCTCTTTAGGGAGTCCAAGTCCTATCCCTTGAGATGTAGAAATGATTCCATTTGAGTCATTTTTTTTCTCATATATGCATACTTAAACACTCTCATTATTTTATTCAAACTTTGTTGCTAGCTATAGTTTGATTAAAATATTTACACCATTAAAATAGTGATTTTGACCATAGTCAACACCACCACTATTTTATAGTTCAATATCCAAGATAAACATTTTCTTGAATATTAATTCTAGAAACCTCTTTGTTTCTAAAATTTTCCTTTATGTTTTAAATTGATTCCTTCTTGAATCAAAATATTACAAACAATAACTTTAGACACCAAGCATGTCTAGATTTATCCATTCTATACGCATATATCCAAAGTGATTTAGAATGTGGAATTCCAAATCACCTATTTGATAGGATGACCAAATTAATTATTTATTATCAACAAAAAAATTGATTAACTTTGGAGCATCACCCCCACATTTCTCACATGGTGATAATAAAATATCACTTTAAAATAGAAATCTCTTCATTTCTATCAAATCATTTATCCTCCAAGATAAATCTAGACTTATAATTGACAATGTTCATCATGAGTCATTTAAGCCGCATGATAAACTCTCAATAGATCAAGATAAAAAATCTCAATGTTTATCTTCATTTATTTACTTGCTAAAGCAAGACACATTTCTTTGAAAGTAACTTTCACTTGGTTGCTTTCTTTTATGTATTTTACAAAATAAAATATGTGAACACAAATGTCATGTGAAAATTTCTCAAACAAATAATCACTAATTTTCACTTTTAGTTGTCTAAATAATCTCAAAATCACTTAAACAACTTTTGTGTATTTTCTAAGAGTCTATTTGAGATTCTTTTGAAAACACAACTTTGATATCCATTGATTTTCTCATCAAAATCAATTTGAAGATGTCAAATTTTTTTAAACACTGCAAATCAAAGAAAATAAACCCTCATTGATTTATTTAAACACTTTGATTTCTTATGCTTTAGTTTAAAATTATCTCCTCATTGAGATTAATTTAAACATTTCACCATCTTTAACCAAAATGAATAAAGTTCTCTTTAATCTATTCACTATTGGTGTAAAGATTCAAAATTGCTTCTCCAATTTTGAAATGTCCCCTCATTAAGACATTGAATATTTAAGAATTATTGTCACTACATAATTCTCAAAATATTTTACTTTTTGACCACACTTTAGACTCCAAGCCTATTGGACAATATGATATCTCAAGTTTTGGATCCACCTTGATCTATTTTTCTTGCAATAGCAAGACACAACCATTAAAAGATGTAACCTCCTTAGGTTCATCTTTTCTTATCTCCTAAAATGAGATACTCTTCTTTTAAATGAGAAAATTTTAAATTCTCAAATAATTCTTTTATTCACAAATCACATATTAACAATAATATAGGGTAAAACCTATTAACATCTCACAAATATTTGCATGAATATATTTCAATATAATTTCACATAGTTGTCAACATATATGACTTATATCATACTAACATTGACTCTTTATTAATATGTAAACATAAATTACAAATATCATACACATATGATTTCACATTTCTATTGATTCACTAAATCAATATATTTATGCATGTCATATAAACTCATAAAATTATCATTCTAATAATTTCTCATTATCACAAAATAAGACAATTATATAACACGCTAGCATATTACCCAATAATCTATTAGATTATTTACACAATATGTTAATTAATTACATATAACAAAACTCAAGATGTTAAATTATCTTCTAATCTAACCACTATATTTGCAAAAGCAAAGGATATTAGAAAATAATTGTTGACGGTGAGAACTCGTCAACGATATAAGGTCAGAAAACTCAAGTTATATTGCGAAAGATAGCTAGGAATAAGATGGAAAGAACTTGAAAGAGCAGAAAATATAGAGCTACAATGGAGCAAAGATCATATATTCCTTAATTGTCTGTCCATACAATGAATTTTCCAACCTCCTTGCTGGAGGGGTGAAGGTCTATTTATATTGGGGCTCTAATGGCTCTTGATACATCGTGGTCCCAGGAGACAAGATTGTACATAGGTACATTGTCAGGGTTGTGGCACAGGTCACAGTGGAGCAGAAGGTGGTGGTGTCGGCCTGGTACATAGCCAGAGGTATATAGGTAGTGCCTCCACTCTTTGTACAAATTTGTACCGCCATTACTTGTATGATGCAGATGTTAGGATCACGCCTCTGTCTTCCTCATGGTCGTACACGTACCTTGTACCTGATGGTTATTCTCACATCTCCAAGACATGTATTTGCTCAAGGCTATTCCATATTCTACTAAGTGTAGGCAAGCTTGTGAGTTAACATGAATGATATACTCAGTTCTCTATATAACTATTGGCTTGACACCAAATAGTCTTTGGGTCTTTCTCATTGCTCCTCGTACGCCCCTTCAAGAGGTCTTAGACTCCATACGGGTATGCGAGGCGCTGGCATCACCGCATGGAGGCACCTAGGCGAGACGGAGTGTTGGCGCGCGGCACGGGTACGCGATGCCTCGGCACAGCTGGGCGAGGTGTGGTGCCCTTCGCTGCACGAGGCTGGGCAAGGGCTAGATCTAACCACGCCTGAGGCCTTGCTCTGCGCACGCGAGGCCCCTCTGAGATGCGAGACACCCTTCTAGGCGTGAGGGTCATCGGAGGCGCAAGACACCCTGGTGGCGCGAGGCGAGGGCGCGAGACGCGGGTGCGGTCGTGGCGTACGACTCAAGTGCCCACGACATCTCTTGGTGTCAAGGCAGGTAGAGCATCGCTATACAAGGCTCCCTTTGCATGGATGTAAGCGTACGTCTCAGGTGCATTTGACAGCCCTTATGCATGTGCGTGCATCTCGACTCTCGAGCATATCAACCTCGCATAGGCACGTCGGACCTCGCTATGCGAGGGCCTTGTGCATCTATCCTTCTGCAACGATTAGTTTGACCCTTTAGCATAGCAAGGCCAAACTTCGTGGCTCATAATGAGAATTTTCCCTTGGGAAAATTTCTCGTATTCACACTTGCCCCCGAGTCTATAAGTACACTTTTAAGTGTTCTTGTAGACTTTTTTTTTTATTTTTTATTTTTTTATATATCCTCTTGTTTGATATGGATGGCAAGTTGTGGGTGGCTCAACCTTGGTGCGCTATCCTATGTTGCTTGAAGAAACACAAAGTGGATTTAGATGGTGTGTTTCTTTATAGTGTCCAAAGAAACACAAAAACCTTCTAACTTTTGTGATGATCCAAGTGTGTCCCTAAGATTGAATAAAGGTCAACCATTTCCAAGCACGGATCCTGAGGTTGCCAAAGCTTCTGATCTCCACCCTTCATGCAGATTTGATCCAATGGATAGGAAGCCTTGACTTTCCTTATAAATACCCCATGACTTGAACCCACTTCTCCACATCAAGACTTGCTTAGCCTAGTGGTATTCCCTCTTAAGCCACTTCCAAGAACTCGAAGGTTCTATCCTCCATAGAAGCATTCTTGAGGTAAATTTCTCTTCTTTTCATTTATTCTTCCTCTTTTGTTTTTTTTTCTCCTTATATCAGGCTTGCATTGTAGTGGCGCTAGGCATTCTCATGTTGCTAAGGACCCGCCCTTGCTTGTTGCTCGAATGACCTTACACCCCCACAAGTCTGTCCTCACGCACCTGTGGATCCATACATACACCTTCAAGTATACCTCTTTCCTCCAATGATACACATTTTTCCCTTATCTATTACACGGGGGTAGGGTCATTGGCTATAATGCTCTTATTCTTTAGAGGTTGTAATTCTCTTTTCTTATGTCCCTTCAAGTACATACGCATAGGCCCTTTTCTTATACCCCTTATACTCATGTTGTAAATATAGGATTATCCTTACGCACATACGTCCTCGAGTCTTAGCTGGCCTATGGAATCTAGGTGATGTCCCGAAGGTTCTTCTAATGTTGAATTCATTGAGTTTCCATCCTCCAACTCTGAGGCCGACATTCGCAGGCCCCTAATTGTGGGGGTGTGCGAATGCTCTACCTACAGAGACTGTCCTACCTCAGGCAAAAGGCGCGCGGCTTGGAGAAGGTACTAGAATGCATTACTAGTGATGAGGGTTTAGGTTTCTCCCCATGGAAAGTGACATACATTTCCCAGCTACATTCAGCCCTTCAGGATTGTCTTTCTGAAATCACCTGCCTAGAGGAAAACTTGCCCCCCGGGCCTTTTTCTTTCTGCGGTGACGAGACTTCTAGTCGTAGGGATCCCCACCCTGAGAGCGACGACTGTGAATCAGCTGAACCTGAGTTTCTTTCTATGATCTCACCCACGCTTCCTTCCCTGCCCCCGGTCTTACATCCTAGGGTCAAGTAGAGTGCAGGTAGATATAAGATGTGTGGGGGGTCTTCCAGGACCTTGAGAAAGTCTATAGCTCACAAACTGCCTCTCTCTGTCCAGGTACCCGAGATGCCGAAGAGAACCTCCGACACTTCCGAAGACGCGGGCAGGTCTACCCTTACCATCGTTAAACTTGCCAACATGCTAAAGGCTCATCAGCTATCATCAGATCTCAAGTTCTTCATCCCAAAGCACGATGAATGCGCATCTGAACCGCCCGAAGGGTTCGTGGCCTTTAGCGACTCCATCATCAAATCTAGGGGGGCTCTGCCGCTTCACCCCTTCTTCATCAAAGTACTTAACTATTTTGAACTGGCACCTCTACAACTGTCCCCCAACTCTTGGGTGATGCTTAGCAGCTTATACGTGCTGTACCAACAAGGACACTCTAGAGGGCCTTCCATGAGCGAGGTTCATTACCTCTTCACTCTTAGGGCGAATTCATCTGCTCCTGGATTCTATCAGCTTCAGAAAGCCGTGGTCCATAAAGGGTATCCCCTCGTGGAGGGCTTCATTTCAAACAGGGGCTCGTGGAAAACAGACTACTTCTTCACTTACAACGGGTTCAACCGACACACTCGCTTCAACACTCCAAGTAAGACAATTCTCACCTTGATTTCATACATGAGAGGTTTCTCTTTTTACTTTGCTTTTCTTTTACGATTTATCTAACTACGGTTATTTCTTTTCTCTTGATGGCAGGTCTCGTAGGGATTGTTGGCTCTACCTTGAAATCGTCGGCTCACGATCGAGTGATGAAGATCCTGGACTTGCCAGCTAAATGTAAACAAGCCTGTTCCCTTTTTATAGAGAGCAACCTTCACTTGTACAAGCTGCTAACCCTGGACCAAGCTGTCTCTCTATGCTTCGTCTCATCTGAATCCGCAGGTCCGAGGCTATACGACCATAATGAAGGTAATTATGACGAGGCAGCTGATACAGACTATGTCTACACATCGGGTGATGATATGGACACTGAGGAGACGGTGGAGTCTGAGAACTACTCATGTCTGCACTCTTTGGTCGGCAGGGCTAGGGACGTAGCCGATGATGGACATACCGACGGTGTTACCTCTCGGGTGCCACCATCGATGCCTGGCGACGAGTTTGCCTTCAACACCTCTGTCCCCCGTCCTTCTATGCTTAAAAGGAATTTTGTAATTCCTTCTGTTGTTAGGGATCCTTTACCCTCGGGGGGGTGTTCTAGGCGGGCGTCTTCGGGCGCCTCTTTGCCTAAAGAGATGACTCTGCGCTCTTCTGCCCCTGCACCTCTGAGGGTGGATCGGGACCTTCTCGCTCCCCTTCCCTGTCAAAACGTGCCTCGACTGGTGCACACATCTCCCCCCGTCAAGCTTATGCTTCCACTTCCGAAGGACAGCCTCACATCCATATGCTGTCAAACTTGAAAGAGCAGAAAATACAGAGCTACGCTGGGGCTTTGGTAAGTTCCTCTTATTATAAGATGGAAAGAACTTGAAAGAGCAGAAAATACAGAGCTACAATGGAGCAAATATAATATATTCCTTCATTTTCTGTCCATACAATGAATTTTCCAACCCCCTTGCTGGAGGGGTGAAGGTCTATTTATATTGGGGGCTCTAATGGCTCCTGATACATCGTGGTCCCAGGAGACAAGATTGTACATAGGTACATTGTCAGGGTTGTGGCACAGGTCACAGTGGAGCAGAAGGTGGTGGTGTTGGCATGGTACATAGCCAGAGGTATACAGGTAGTGCTTCCACTCTTTGTACAAATCCGTATCGCCATTACTTGTACGATGCAGATGCCAGGATCATGCCTCTATCTTCCTCATGGTCGTACATCCTACTCCCGTATACGTACATGTACTTTGTACCTGATGGTTATTCTCACATCTCCAAGACATGTATTTTCTCAAGGCTATTCCATATTCTACTAAGTGTAGGAAACTTTTGAGTTAACATGAATGCTATACTCAGTTCTCTATATCACTATTGGCTTGACACCAAATAGACTTTGGGTCTCTCTCATTGCTCCTCGTATGCCCCTTCAAGAGGTCTTAGACTCCATACGGGTATGCGAGGCACTGGCATCACGGCATGGAGGCACCTAGGCGAGACGAAGTGCTGGCGCGCGACACAGGTACGCAATGCCTTGGCACGGCTAGGCGAGGTGTGGTGCGCCTCGCTGCACAAGGCTGGGCGAGGTGTGGTGCGCTTCGCTATGCGAATTTTGGCGAGGGCTAGATTTAACCATGCGCGAGGGCTGGATTTAACCATGCGCGAGGCCTTGCTCCGCGCGCGTGAGGCCCCTCCGAGGTGCGAGACACCCTTCTAGGTGCGAGGCTCATTCGAGGCGCGAGGCCTTTGGCGCGAAGCGAGGGCGCGAGACGCAAGTGCAATCGTGGCATACGGCTCGAGTGTCCACGACATCTCTCGGCGTCAAGGCAGGTAGTGCCTCGCTATGAAAGGCTCCCTTTGCATGGATGTAAGCGTACGTCTCGAGTGCATTTGACAACCCTTATGCATGTGTATGCATCTCGATTCTCGAGCATATCAACCTCGTGTAGGCACGTCAGACCTCGCTATGCGAGGGCCTTGTGCATCCGTCCTCCTCCAACGCTTAGTTTGACCCTTTAGATTAGCAAGGCCAAACTTCATGGCTCATAATAAGAATTTTCCCTTGGGAAAATTTCCCGTATTCACAATAATGAACCTCATTTATAAAATTTTATTCTTCTTATTTCTATCACCATATGAAAGTCATTAGTTCTTCTAAGAAATTCAAAGAAGAACATTACCTTATCTTACAATATTTTCAAAGTTGGATCCTCACAAGATCTCTATGGTTTTTCCTTCCACTGAAAAGGAAATTAAGCTTTTGATTGTTAGATATATATATTAATCTCAATGGAAATGGTAAAACCAAAGATACAACACTATGCAAAATGTTACAATAGACAAGATGACAGGTAAATAAGTGTTACAACTCTTATTACAAAAATACAAGCAAATAAAAATAGAAGAAGAGAAGATAAAAACAATAGTAGAAAAATAAATAACAAGAACAATAAGCAATACTCTCTCACTTACACAACTAAAATGACGAGCATTGGGAATCACCAACTTGAACAAGGTTTACAACCTTTGTCCAAAAGATTATTTCCCCCTATCTAAAGCACTAAGGGATTATCTCAATATTGGAAATAGCTCTCTCGAATAATCAATCATTTTGGTGTATTTCTAGTCAAGTGCTCTAGTGGATAGAAATAGAGTTGTCTTACAAGTGAGCATTAGGCTCCTATTTATAGAGTTTGAGATTCCCCTTGAATTTCAAATTACACCAACCCCCATGGCTGTTACCAATGTTTAATTGGATATTTATGGAATTAAAATGGAGATTTGGGAGTTACTTGGGATGTTAGAACCGTTCAAATTGGAATAGATTGAAAAGAGAAATTGGTGGTCAACACCACTGGCCGCGACCAGGAGTATCAGTGGCCGCGGCCACTGGCCTCTGTCCCCCAGGCCACAACCAATGATAATCAGTGGCCGCGGCCACAGGCAATTTTCAACAACAAAATTTTTCAGTTTTTCTAAAATGTCCCAAACCCTTTCCCACATGATTTTGTAATCTCCATACACCTAATGGGAGTTTAAAACATGTCTCCAACAACCATAATTCATAATGGCTTTGTGAAATCCAAACTCAAATGTGTAACACAAAATCTACACATTATTGGATAATATTTGAGAGTTACAAATTCGTAACTTATTTTGTAACTCCAAAATATGTTACATTTAGGCACACACATGTGTCCAATTTTGTAACTCTCAATTATATGTTACAAGGTGCGACAAATCATATTTGTGTGACAAATCACATTTTGTCACTTTATTTAATATATTATTATATTATATGAAATAATATAACACTTGATAGAAGATCTCACCTATATAAATATAGGTTCTGGTCCCCAAGTTCAATGCCCATTTCTCATACTTCATCTAAAGAGCTAGTGAGAGCTTGGAAGTCATTTACCCCACTAATACTCTTTTCTTTTCGTTTTGCAGATTTAAAGCTATTAGATCGAGATTATCAAAATCGATGGCTGGAGGTATACTCTAATGATCCTCCTTAATTTTGTGATAATTCTATACAGTTTATTCTGCATATTAGGATTGTTATGCATCTAAATAAATTTCTTACATTTGGTATCAAGAGTCTTGTTTACCTATGCTTTGATACATATTTTTCCATGAATTTTTACACATATATTATTGGTGTATGATTACACACACACACACATATATATATTCATCTCATTCATAGTCGAACATATGAAGTTTTTTTTTTTACTCCAAAATCATTTTTTGCTCTAAATAGCATTAGAAAATCTTAAGTTTATGTTTTCCAAATGATTCTGTTGGTGAAAACGAGTCTTTTAGAACTCATAAAAACAAAGCACTCAAAATATTCATATACGTTCATGGTTGAAGGTTGAAAATTTTGGTTTTTAATTCAAATATATTTTTCGATTTGTTTTAGTACTAGAAATACTTTGGCTTATATTTTCTAGTTATATTGTGCATAAAAAGCAAGTTTTCAAACTTGTGAAAGACTTAGAAACCTTCATAACCCGTTAATGGCTAAAAATTTGTTTTGATATTCATGATCGGTTTTAGTTATTTTTAAGCAAATGAATGCCATAAATCTATTTGGACATACATTTCGGTTTGATTTGGGCAAAAAGCTTGAATTTTCGACATCAAAAATGAAAATTTTTAACCGGGTATGAAAGCGGGTCGACGTGACCCATACGTAGAGAACTGGGTCAAAATGACTCGACTGAAGGAAGATGTGTGCAAATGACACGTCATTTGTCACCTCAAGCACGCAAAATGACGGGTCAAACAACAACAATATGGGGAAAGCGATTCCCAAAGGCAGATTTAAAAAAAAAAAAAAAAAAAATCCGAAAAATTTAAGTTTTTTCAAAATATTTTGGAATTTATATCTTTCATGATTTCTACATTAATTTAGACAATAAATTTAATTTTTAATTTTGCTTATTTTAACTATGCATATAATTTTGGTAATTTATAAGTTATTTAGAAATGAATTAAAGTGTGCAAATTTTTTATTTGGTATATTTATTGTGCACGCAATTATAATAAATGTGCTAATTTGGGTATGTAATTACATTTAATGTTTTATAATTAGGCTTTAGTATAATTATTTATTAATTTACCAAATTGATTTATTGCCTTATTAATTATTAATTTTAAAAATTCTGCCATTTAATTAAATATGGAATAATTGCATTAATTTTTATCATACATATAAATGCAGTAGATTGTACTAATTTTGTATGTTTATTTATGTTTTAATTCATGCAATATTTATTATTAGTACAATTAATTTTAAGATATTATATGTATGATTTTATGGATTAAATGCATGATATATATTCCATATTTGTACTTTTTATGCTTAAATACTATTTACCACATAAATATTTTAGACATTAATTATAATTTATGTGCTAAATAAATTAGATTTAAAAAAATTTAACATACAGTTTAGTTAAAAGTTAGCACTTTAAGATTTATAAAATATTATCTAATTGATTAGAATAATTACTTAGATAGAATAATTGAGTTATTCTTAATACATTAACAACTTTGTGGTTAACATGGGAAAACATGAAACTAAGACAATGCTCAATCTATAACGGGTTTTAATGATCTTCAGACGACCACACTAGGAGCACTCTTAGTGATTGCCTATTATGTTGTTGCGTAGTTGTTCTTAGGAATTGAGTAGAGCCTAAAACATAATGTAGTTAACCATATAATTTTAAATAATTAGGCAATAGCCACATCATTTTTAATTATATAAAATAATATATTAAGTTGATTAGGATCACATAATAGGAATTGTTAACGCGGTTTTTCGCCAACAACATATTAAGAAATAGTAAGATAGATTAGTGCTTAGTATAAACCGTAATGAAAAAATGAAATGAATTCACAAGAACACAAATCTTTTACGTGGTTCGGTGGTTAAAATCCCCCTAGTTCACGAGTCTATATTATTGTTGTTTCACTCTCTATTTTGGCAGAGTTTTAGTATTACAGAATAATCGGTCCCTTTTCCTGTCCAATATTCTCAGTATTTATAGAGAAATTACATAAACATGTTTGGGTAACCGCGTGAGTCAATTACGCATATACATATTTATTACATTTAATACGTATATTTTCCATTTATGATGGGATATGATTTGATCATACAGTAAATGTTCTCCTAATATCTGAGACATTAAATATGACAACTTGACCATAAATAACCGTATAATGGGATTCCGAGTCTCCAGGGATCCTTTAGTATGCAATACATTCGAGTTAGCACGCGCTGAACATCTTCTCCAAGCTCGTATTTCAAATGTCGTTTGAATCTTATGAGCTCACACTTCCC
The DNA here is from genome assembly GCF_963169125.1 of Humulus lupulus. NCBI lineage: Eukaryota > Viridiplantae > Streptophyta > Magnoliopsida > Rosales > Cannabaceae > Humulus > Humulus lupulus. Next base: position 29,552,291 of record NC_084796.1, on the reverse strand, counting down.
CACCTTCGTGTCTGTAGCTTGGGTTAAACCCAGGACGCCTAACACCACATGTGCCCATGTGAAATTGGAGTTGCTTACGTGGATAACAAGCAGATATCATTCCCTTGGTTATTTCTTCGTATATTTATTTGCCAGCTGTACCCGAACTGAGTGAATGACTCTAGCTAAAATTAGGGTACAACATTTTCCCCTCAAGTCCCTGCTCGTGTTTCATGTCATCACTTTCTGACCTACACAGTAGGGACTTTTAGACTTCTGTTGCATAAAACCACGCCTATCCACTACTTGAGTACAGGACACGTGGCCTACCGCAATTGGCGTCTGTTCGAGGACTGCAATAATTGTCTTATCACCTTTTTTTCCACCGTTTTGTCTATTTAACCTTGGCCCTTGGATCTTGAACTAACCCAAACGAATGGCCCAAATTAATTTACATAATTTACGTATAAAAGGAATGGCCAAGTTTCAAAACTCACCACCTTTCATTTAAAAAAATTTCCTCTTCTGCGCTTCCAAACCTCTCTTTTTCCAGAAATCCCTAAAAATTGTTCACCACACCCAGTTGCTCAGAAGTTTTTTAGGAACTTCACTTTGCAAAGTCTGTATATTATCCTCAAAGAATACACTGTAAGTATCTCACTCTTTGACTTTAAGAGTTTTTTTTTTTCTAGACTTTTATTCTTCACCGTGTTCAGCAGCAATATTCACTATAGTCACTGTTAGGCAATTTCTAAACATTTTTAGCAAACAGGCTTTGACTTAGGTTCAACGGGTGAGTCCAAAAATATCTTTAGAAATAAGACATTCATAAAACTGGCAAATTTATGGGTAAATCTGGGTGATTTCAATGGTGAATTAATTTAAAGAATACCCATTTGAGATAAAGGATACGAAAGGTTTTTAGGGTTCAAACCAAGTAACTTAGGGGTCACGCTTCTTGGGTGGTTTTGCACTAAACCGCCTCCCAAGGAAAGTAATGGTCTGGCAGTCTGACACACGGATCCCTAAATATCAGGGGTCTATTAGGAAACTGAGGCGCATAACTTAGGGTATCGCGTGGAATCACGCGTTGGGGCTGAGGCTAACCTCAGCTCGTATAACAAAAGTAAACCTTCCCCCCTTTGTATTTCTGCGTCAGTCTATAAACCCTCTTAGGTCACCTACTAACTAGGTCGTTCTGCTCGTCAGGCAATCTAATGGCTCCTCACAAGAAAATCGCTCCCAAGAAGAATGTGCCTAGTTCATCTGCTCAGCAAAAGAACAAGGGGAAGCAGATCGCCCCAGAGTGTCCCATCCCCCACTTCGGTCCGGTGGTGGAGAAGGAGGTGGTGGTTGACCCCAACACCTACTTCGAGGTTGAACACATCGTATCTAAGATCACGACCTAGGGGAGGGTGAATAAGATCATGCTGAGCCATAATATTGAGGTCGAGACCGAAACTCTCCTTGCCCGACCTGCATTTGAAGGGGAACAGAGCTACTCCCCTCTCCAAGACGACTTCGCGGCTTGGAGCGACGAGCACTTGAAGGCGGGGGCCTTTCTTCCCCTGGATCAATATTTTGCTGACTTCTTGAACTATGTGAAGTTAGCTCCATTTCAGCTCCCCCCAAATTCTTATAGGCTTTTGGCGGGGCTGAAATAATTGTTTTTGAAGCATGAGTGGGAGGTCCCCACTCCGGCAGATATACTATATTTCTTCTACCTTAAAGCTAGCCAGGAACAAAAGGGGCGAGGTGATGGGTTCTACTATCTGCCAAGATTTCCCAACTCTGCTCCCGTCATTGAGCTTCCCAGTCATCCCAACGACTACAAAGACTTGTTCTTTATGTCGAATGGGTTCCAGAATTGCGAGCACATATACTTAAACCATCCTGGTAAGTTTCTTACTTTTGAACCCTCAACTCGTGACATTTTTATTCCTTTCAAGGTGTTTCTTTTGTACATGTCTTAACTGAATTTATTTCTCGTGCAACCATATTTGTGAGGATGGAGAAGTCTGTGACCCTCGAGGGTCAATATGAGAAATTAATAGGGCTTCCACCCAGCGTGAAGGACTACCTCCAGGTCGTGAATGATGTCACGTGCTGGCATGTAAGTTGATTGGCGAAGGTCAAACGTTGGTTAAGGACCTGGGCTACCCTTCCGATGATCCAGGAGCTTCCATCCTCTCAAGAGGAGACCTTGCCAGCCACCAAAGGTGAGGAGGAAGAAGAGGACGAGGTGCCTCTTGTGAGAAAAAGACGGGCTCCCGAGGCTGCTTGGGAACCTGACTTAGAATGAGTTGCGTCAGGGGTAGCAGCTAGCCCCTCCGGCAAGGTAACCCATACCCCTATAGGGAACTAGATAGGGCTGTTGATGATTTTAGGTTAGTTTGCTTTAACCCAAATCAGCTCGTCCATCATCATCCTCATAACCCAGATCGTAATATAACCTTGCTCCAATGTGTAGACCACCTAGTGGTGCGTCATGACAATAGTTACCCTAAGGGCATGGTTGTTGTTGACAACAAATTAAACTTAAAATCTGCCATTTTTGAGGAGTATGGAACCAACCATAAGACCCAACCTTCTCTGCTCCAGGGTGCCTTTGCCCCTAGATTTAGGCAATACGTAGATGAGTCCTGCCCTGAAGAAGAGCCTGAGCCTGAACCTCCTAGGATCCCAGGAATACTAGTCTTAGACTCTCCCTCTCCTCCAGAAGTTCCAAGGCCAGAGGTCGTGATAATAGACTCTTCCCTAAACTTGGAGGGTAGGATTTTTATTTATTTTCTCTTTGTGTATTTCTGACAACTTTATTTGCGAAATAATTCCTTTTTATTCTTTTCAGGTGAAGAAATGGAACAACCCGGAGCTCCTGACCTCCGAACTTCCTTTCATACAAAGAAAACTAGCTTGGCCCCCCCGTAAAGAGGCTCAGGATCTCAAAGAAAACCTCCTTGCTGCGAGCAACACCTCCAGGTCCCCTGCCAAGGGGAAAGACACAAGCTTAACCTGGGAATCAGTTCCGGTGAGTACTGTTACCGTTAGGGTTCCTCCTCCTCCTCCGCCTCGATTTGCGCCTCCTCAGGCCCAAGTAATACAAGCTGGTCCTCCAGCCCCCATTGTTCCAGCCCTGACCGTTCGAATTCCAGTAGATCCATGAAGCTTTTTGGGGCATCATTTATGAAACGGTGAGACACATGGTGGGGCACGCCTCTAAGGCCAGCTCGAGGGATCTAAGGACCATCGAGGAGCGCAACCCAGAGAATGTCTTGGAGTCAGTTGTGGGGATGCCCTCATTGTAAGTTATCTTTCCTTGGTGAAAAATTCCTTATTATTGTGATCATGAAGATATCTCTGACTTGTTTTGTTATTTTTACAGTCTGTCCTGGCCCAGTATCGCACCATAGCCTAGGCTAGGGCTAGAAATGATGAGCTCTGGCCGAATTAAATGCCACCAACACTGCCCTGACAGCTGCTCAAGAAGGCGAGCTGGCCACCAAAGCTGCCTTGGCGGCCGCTCTCACCTAGTCCCAAGAAAGTGAGCAGGTTGCGAAGACTGCATTGTCTGCCCTCTAGGCTCAAAGTACACAACTTCAGTCCAAGGTTGATGAAGCCAAATCCAAACTGCTCGAGGCTGAGGCCATAGTTAAAAAAGAAAAGGCGACCTCATTGTCTTCCATGGAAGAGTTGCTATACCAGTGTTGGGCCTTCAACCCAGATGGGAACTTTTCCTTCATGGAAACCGAGCTGTGGGATCCGCTCCTTGCAAAATTCAAGGCTCATCTTTCGCAAGAACCCTCAGAGACTAGTGAGGTTTCCAGGGCAGCCGAGGGAGATGGTGAGGAGGTCAACTAGGCTGGGCAAACTGGTGGAGCTCAATGATAGCTTTTTTTTTTTTTTTTTTTGGTAGTTGTTTAATAGTTTTTTTTCATTAAACAACTGCCTTCGGGCTCAGTTCTCGCTTTTTATCCTCGGGATAATTTTATTCCATATATATCTAACTTTTTATCTATTTATCATTCCTTCAGTCTCATGTTTATGACTCCTTAGACTTGTACATTCAAGATTTTAGGAATAGATTTTTAGATCGAAATAGATTTTTTGAGCTCGGTTATATCCAAGTTTTGTATGTTGATTTGTATCATACTTGTTAGGAATCAAGCGTTGAACCCGGTTATATCCGGGGTTTCAAATAATTTAAACTTAGTTTGTTTTAGGTTTATTGATCACTCGAGCTTTTAAAAAAAAGCCCTTGATATTAAACAATTTTCCCGACTTTCCAAGTTTCGGACCTGGTTGTATCTAGGGTTTTTAAATGATTAAAACTGAGTTCGTGCTAGGTTTATTAACATCTCGAGCTTTTAAAGTTGTCGAATAATCAATTTTCCAAGCTTCTAAGTTTCAGACCTGGTTGTATCCAGGGATTTAAATAATTTAGACTTAGTTTGTGCTAGGTTTATTAACATCTTGAGCTTTTAAAGCTGTCGAATAATCAATTTTCCAAGCTTCTAAGTTTCAGACCTGGTTGTATCCAGGGTTTTAAATAATTTAGACTTTTCCAGCGATCTTAATCTGGCCAACCTCGGGGTATATGCCCCCCAAGTAACCAGAATGTAGAAGATTTCTTGGTTGCTTTTACAAACATTAATACACGAGCTAACACAACCTTAACAAGAAAAAATATTTTTACCAACTTAACAAGAAAAATTATTTAATAATCCATCTATTATTTAATCAAATGGCTTTTATAGATAAGCCTTACATGGATGATGGAACTAGTGATAATAATTTTTCAAATGTAAGGCATTCCAGGTCTACGGGACAATTTCCCCATTCAACCGAGCTATCTTGAAAGTCCCTTCACGCAAAACTTCAACGTCCTGATATGGTCCCTCCCAGTTTAGGCCTAAGACACCGTCCTTGGGATCCTTATTCGCCAGAAAGACCCTTCGGAGAACCAGGTTGCCCAACCTGATTCTACGCCTCTTGACTTTAGAATTAAAGTAACGAGTGATTTTTTGTTGATAATGGGCGAGCTGTAACTATGATTCCACTTGTTTCTCTTCAACCAGGTTGAGAGATGCGTTAAGTAGTTCATCATTCTGTTCCTGGCTGAATGTCCTCTGTCTGTGAGTGGATACCATGGCTTCAACTAGAAGGACGACCTCGCTTCCAAAAGTTAAGGAGAAATGAGATGTCTCATGGAGGTTCTATGAGAATTTTGGTATGCACAAAGTACTTGCGGGAGCTGTTCGGGCCATAATCCTTTGGCCTCGTCTAATCTCTTCTTCAGGCTCACCTTTAGGGTTTTGTTCATAGCCTCGATCTATCCATTGGCCTGCGGATACACTACTAAGGAGAAACTCTTAATAATGCCGTATTTTTCACAAAGTCAGTGAAGAGATCACTGTTGAACTGTGTCCCATTGTCTTACACGATCTTTTTAGGAAGCCATAACCGACATTCAATACCCTTCACCACAAAGTCTAGAACTCCCTTTGAAGTGATGGTTGCTAGAGGTTAGGCTTCTACCCACTTCGTGAAATAGTCGATTGCCACCACCGCATAACGAACTCCTCCCTTTCCCGTAGGTAGGGACCCTATTAGGTCGATTCCCCACACCGCAAATGGTCACGGATGAGATCATCGTTAGCTCGACTGGAGCAGCTTAGGAAATTATGGTGAAACGCTGGCATTTGTCGCATTTCTGAACATACGAGATTGAGTCTTTTGTTAAAGTGGGCCAAAAATTTCCCTGCCTCAGTATTTTCAGTGCTAGGTTTTGCCCCCCCCCCCCTCTCGCAGCATGATCTCCACAAAATCCTTCGTGCACTTCTTGCAAAATGGTTTTAGCTTCCTCGAGCAGAACACATCGTAGGAGAGGCAATGAATGACCTCATCGTATAATGTCCCATCCACTATCACATACCTCAGAGCTTGATATAGTATTTTTCTTGCATCCTTTCTTTCCTCAGGTAGCCTTCCTGTTGTGAGGTATTCCATTATGGGAGTCGTCCAGGTTGGTCTTGTGTCAATCATCTCAACCTCTACCGTTTCTTTTGTCATGCTTGGACTCTCCAAGAACTCCATTGGTACTACATTCAAGGTCGCACCTTCTTTGGTGGTGGCAAGCCTTGCCAAAGTGTCAGCATTAGAATTCTGCTCGCGAGGTATCTGTTCAACAGTACTGTACTCAAATTCAGATAGCTCTCCCTTCACCCTAGCTAGGTAGGCCGCCATCTTGGTACCTTGATCTTGATACTCTCCCAACACTTGATTGACCATGAGCTGAGAATCGTTATAGCATTGGATGGTCTTCGCTTTGAGCTCCCTTGCCACTCTCAAACCCGTTAATAAGGCCTCTTATTCGGCTTCATTGTTAGACGCTTCAAATCCGAATCTAAGAGTTGTATAGAATCAATGCCCTTCTGGGGAGATTAGTATGATCCCAGCTCCTGATCCGTATTTGTTCGATGATCCATCTACAAATATCTTCCACAACTCCTACATCGGTTCCTTCAAAAGCTCCTCTTGAAATCCAGTGCATTTACCCACAAAATCAGCAAGGGCCTGACTTTTGATTGAGGTTCATGGCACGTACAATATCTCAAATTTGCTGAGCTCGATTGCCCATTTTAAAAGACATCCCAATGCTTCAGGGTTTTGCAACACCTGCCTTAAAGGTTGGTCGATCGTGACATCAATTAAATGGGACTGGAAATATGGCCGGAGCTTCCTAGAAGCCAATATCAGACAGAATGCCAGTTTTTCTGTTAGTGGATACCATGATTCAGCTCTGAGAAATCTCTTGCTTATATAATACATTGGTTTTTTAGCACGGTCTTCTTCTTGAACTAACACGACACTGACTGCATTTTCTGTCACGGCCAAATAAAGGAATAGAGGTTCTCCAGACATAGGCTTAGACAATACTGAGGGCTCAGCCAAGTGCGTTTTTAGGTTGAGGAATGCCTGCTCGCATTCCTCAGTCCATTCAAATTTTTTGTTTCCTTTGAGAAAGTTGTAGAACGGCAGGCACTTTTCAGTGGATTTTGAAATAAAACGATTCAAAGCTGTCACCTTTCCAGTCAGGCTTTGAAATTCTTTGCGCAACCTGGGCGAGGGCATTTCTAACAATGACCTAATTTTATCAAGATTCACTTCTATCACCCTCGTATTGACTATGAATCCCATAAATTTTCCCGATGCTACTTTGAAAGTACACTTCTGGGGGTTCAATCTCATGTCATACTTCCTCAAAATTTCAAAACATTCTTTCAGATCGGATACATGGTTGCCGGCAGTCTTGGATTTGACAAGCATATCATCAACATACACTTCCATATTTCTCCCGATCTGATTAGCGAATATTTTGTTGACTAACCGCTGATATGTAGCTCCGACATTCTTCATTTTATAACAATATACGTTCGTTGGGGTCATGAAGCTAGTATGCTCCTCGTCCGCGGGATTCATCGCGATCTGGTTATATCCAGAATACGCATCCATGAAGGACATGAGCTCGTGACCTGCCGTGGCATCTACCAACTGATCAATCCTTGGTAATGGAAAGCAATCCTTGGGGCAAGCTTTGTTGAGGTTGGAGAAATCGATATAGGTCCTCCATTTTACGTTTGGCTTTGGGACCAGGATGGGATTGGAAGCCCAGATTGGGTATTTTGCTTCACGAATGAACCTGCATTTTAACAGTCTAGCTACTTATTCCTCAAGTGATTCAGCTCGGACTATTCCTAAACGTCTCTGTTTTCAGGATTTAGCAGGCACATTCTTATCCAAATTTAAAATGTGCATGATCACACTCGGGCTTATTCCCACCACGTCTTCATGTGACCAGGCAAAAATGTCCAGATTCTCTTGTAAGAAATTGATCAACTCCTTCTTCCTTTTATCATCAAGATTTTTTCCAATCTTAATGACTCTCGAAGCTTCTTTGGGATCAATTTGTACTTCCTCGAGCTCCTCAATAGCTTGGAGTTCTGACCCATCTTCGCCCATTCGTGGGTCAGTGTCTTCACGTGGGGCTACGTCATTATCCTCTGCTTGCCGAGGTTCTTCCATCCCATAAGTACCTTCTACTCCCTGGGAATCCTCACCTCCGTCACTTGTGACCATAGCTTGCAGCCCGGGTTGTGATTTTCCTTTCATATAAATGCTATAGCATTCTCTGGCCGCGAGTTGATCACTTCAGACGATGCATATTCCCACAGCTGAGGGGAATTTTATTGCTAGGTGGCAGATATAAGTTATGGCTTTATATGCCATCAGCGCAGGTCGGTCCAAAATTGCATTATACGCAGCTGGAAAGTCGATCACCATGAACTCAAGTAACTTGGAGACAGTTCGTGAGTCTTCTCCCAATGTTACCACTAATTCGATTGTTCTGTAGGCTGCTGATCCTTCACCAGAAAATCCGTACAAAGTCATTGAGGTCGCCTTCAGCTCTATGACAGACAACCCCATTTTTTCCAAGGTAGACCTAAAAAGTAGATTCACAGAACTCCCGTTATCTACTAGTGTTCTCCGTACCCTCCGGTTAGCGAGCTGAACGGTTATGACCAAGGGATTGTTATGTGGGAATCAGACATGGCTAGCATCCTCTTCTGTAAAAATGATTGGTTGTTTTTCCAATTGCCGTTCGATAACTGCTATTCTGGGACGAATTCCACTCCGTTTTGGGATTTCAGTTCGTTAATATACCTATTCTCGGCTCCTCTGCTCGTGCCAGCCAGATGAGGTCCTCTCGAAATGGTGGTTATATCTCCTCCTATTATCAGAGGAGGATCGTCCTGATTTGGTTGAGCTTCAGTTTGATTGATTGGAGCTTCGGGAGCTGACAGAGGGTTTTGTCCAGCGAGCTGATTAGGGACCACCCGATTTCGGGTGTATTGGGTCAAGGGACCTGCTCTAATAAGAGTTTCGATCTCATCCTTTAGCTGTCGACAATCATCAGTGTTATGACCAATATCATTATGAAATCGGCAGAACTTTGAAGAATCTATCTTCGCTCTTTGATTTTTCAATGGTTCTGGCTTTTTCCATGGAAGGTGAGTAGAATTTTCCAGGAAAATGCGCTCCCTAGTATCCGCGAGGTTGGTATAAGTGGCGTAAACAGGCTTGAATTTCTCCCCATATTTATTTTTCTTTATTCCGCTCTGGTTGCCCTCACCATTTCCCTTCCTTTTGTTACTCCCCCCTTGGTTATTATGGGTAATGGTTTGAGCCGTAGCTGCAACATCCGTTACCACTCTAATGGGCTGGACAAGGATCTGGCTGGTTCCTACAACGGAAGCTCGCCTCTTCCAAGTTAATCCATCTTTGAGCTTGTGCCAAGAACTCGTCCACACTATTAACTTTGTTTCTCTGTAATTCTTGCCACAGGTCGCCTCCAAAAGGGATTCCCGTCCTCATTGCCATGAGCTTGGAGTTGTCATCGACATCTCTAGCTTGTGCAGAGACATTGGCAAATCTACTTAAGTATGCCTTCAATGTTTCGCCAGGTTGCTGCTTTACATTGGCTAATGAATCAACCTTAACCCAAGCTGTCTGGGAAGCCCATAATGCTTTCTTAAAATTAGAAGAAAACTTCTTCCATGAGCTTATAGAATGCCTCTTGTACTATTTAAACCATTACCTAGCTGGCCCAATCAGAGGTTAAGGGAATAAAATGCACCTTAGATCGAGTCTGACACTGTGGGCCATCATCATGGTGTTAAACATCCCGAGGTGATCTGATGGATCTCCATCTCTGTCAAACTTGGACAAGTGTGGCATTCTGAAGCCCATCAGATATCTAGCCACCACAATATTTGGAGCGAAAGGCTCGAGCTCATCCTCTGAGTCGCAATCATCTTTATCTTTTCTAGATAAAAGCTTTTTCATTTGCTCTTCCATCTGAGCTAGCCTCTCGAGAGTTTGGTCTCTGGCCCCTAGGTTATCTGCGGGCTGTTCAACAGCTCCCATCCTATCGTACTCATTTGATGGGTTATTGTCCCTCCAAGCTCGAGCTTGGTTTGGTGGGGCATTCCCATTATCATGTACTATGGAGGGCCTCCCTCTCGACGAGGATAACTAACATCCTCATCTCGAGCTGAGTTTCTTCTCTGTGAATTCAGATGATCATGCAGATCAGGCAGTGAATCGTATCAAGGGCTTTGGGTCGAACTCAGATGGTTTCTCAGATCGCCTTCAAACATACCACTTGTAACGACCCAAATTTACTAATAATTCTTAAGGGCCTTGATTAGTGTGCTGGGAGGGCATAACTGGATTATATGTGATTTAATAATTAAAAGCATGTTATATGATTATTTGAACATTTGTGATGCATGGCTATGTGTATTAGTATGCATGTAGGCCCTGATTAGGTTAGAAGGGCATATTCATAATTTTGGCCAGTTGAGGGCATAACTGTATATATCTGTGATAAGTTGTTGAGACCACATTATTATGTGGATATATTTGTAATCTATGACTCAAGGCGATCCTAGTGAGCGATTTAGTGAAAAAGTCACGGCGGGGATTTATACCCGGCTTGGTGCGAGCCTGGGGGTATTTCTGGGAATTTAGGAAATATATTGGAGTCTATTTTGATATTGAGGAATATAATTGGTGATCATTTATGTGTCAGGAAGTAAGCGGTAAATATTAGAGACATTTGAGGAATTAGCGAGAATTGGGTGTAATGACTAAAATGCCCTTAAGATGTTTAAAAACTTAGTTTTAAGTGGGAGGGAAAATTGGTCATTTGAGTTAAAAGTAGGGATAAGTATTATTAAGCTTTATACCTTAGTGGAATATGTAGAAGGTTTCAGAAGTCTGAAGAAAGAAGGAAGAAGGAAATAAATGTCTTCTCTCTCACGGTTTGGGATTCCCTCTTCAATTCTTGAGGTCTCTTGAAGCTAAAATTCAGAGGAGCTTTAGGTTAAGAATTTGCACTTGGGATCTTGATCAGGTTTGGGAGTTCAGCAGGGGTTATTCATCACTTGAGGTAAGGTTTTGAGGTTGATATTCAGTTCTTGGTTTTGGTATTGAATTGGTTTTCTAAGCTGAGTTTCTGTTGGAATTCTAGAGAATTAAACCTAAGGGTTTGAGGAGGTGAAGGCTAAGGAAGTGTAGAAGATAACCTAGGTTGATCTCATCCATCAAAGATAAGAAATCCTAGCTTTAAGTTCTGTGATTTCAGTTAAGTTTTTTAGCTCTAAGTTCAGCCATGGTGAATTTTGTGTTTTGGGGTGCATGTGATTGAATTTCTTATGGTTGGGTCATTTGGGGTGAGTTGGAGATGTTGGTAGGCTTGCTTTGATGTTTGGTTGAAGTTTAGAAGAGTTTTGGAAAGGTTTGGCTCGGGGAAAATTGAAGGAAGAAAATACAGGGTTTGCTGTGCTGTGACTAGCACTGTACCGCTAGCCTTTGGGCGCTACAACGCTAGGCTTTGTGGTCTGGGGCGTTTTTGGCTCTACTTGTAGTGATGTAGCGCCCAGTTTAGGGCGCTGTAGTGCTACCCTATTCCCAGAAAGGGATTTTTGGGTTATTTCTTAGGGTTTTTGCCCAGGGGCTTGGGGTTTGATTCCACCACCCCGTTTGGTGGAATTAGGGCTTCCTGAGGGCTCGGGATTGGTCCCGAGGCTAGGTTTTGGAATTGAAGTTTGGATTTAGTTCTAACTTGTGACTGTGACTAGGTGCATGCTAGGGCTCAGACGGGATCACGCTTGAGGGTTGAATTGAACAAAGCTATCATAATCTAAAGGTAAGAAAACTACACCCGGTTATGTGTTTGTGATGGGACTAAGAGCTCCCTATATCCGTATGATGTCATAGATGGTATTATGCCATCAAACATGTGATAATGGCCTAAGAGTGCCGTAAATAATACTTGTGCACAGGGCGCGGCTCAGCCACTGGTAGCTGAGGACAGCTTAATATTCACTGAGCTCGGTTTAAGCGGGTCGGAGTCAGTGGGATAAATAGAGGGTGCGGCCTAAGGGCATTAACCCTGGTTATCATATGTGAATTGAGTATTGATATGAAATGATGTACTTGGTATGCTGAATACTTGAATAACGTGAATGTTTGGACTGTTGAGTACATATTTATACTGTATGAGTTATCTGGTTGTTTGCTTGATGATTATGCTCTGTTATTGTGTTTTCTTGCTGGGCTTTGACTCACGGGTGCTACGTGGTGCAGGTAAAGGCAAGGGAAAGTTGGACCAGTCTTGAGATGGAGAGCTTTGGGGTTGAATGTACATAGTCAGCTGATCGGCCACCTCGACCGAGGAGTGGTACAGGACGAGAAAAGCCTAATTGTCTGTTTTGCCTTAGAGTGGCCAGTAACTATATTTTTAATCCTGAAATATTGTAAACTGTCTTTCAACTTTACTACCTCTGGGATCCCATGTAAAGAAAATATTTGATTATAAGAAATACAACTTTTGAGGCCAAAATCTTTTAACCCTAGTTCAACTGTAGTTTCAGTAACGCGTTTCTAACTAAATGACTTGATTAGCAAGTCTTGCACCTTTATAAACACACAGTGTAACAGTCTTGGCTATCTAGGGCGTTACACCACTTCAACAAATTTCAGTCCAATAATTTCCATTTGCAAAGCTTACAGCTCACGGTTGAGGCTGAGGATCTGGATTTTTGACACGTGCCCATGGGACATAGGTATGGGCAGACGGAGGAGGATTTTTCATGCTGTTTGCATAAACAGGAATGTCCCGTGTAGGAAGAGGTGGCGTCGGATGTCTTATGGGTGAAATGCTTAACTGGCAAGGCAATCCTTGTCCCATCAGGGCAAACTAAATTAGTCCGCCTTTGTTCTATCCCATTATTCCTAGCTCTCTGCGCCTGACGATCTGATCGTGACGTAGAAGGGTTTGCTGGAACATTCTGTCTCCGTGAGCCTGTCCTAGCCCCTCCTTGTGGGTTGCCATGGGCAGTCATAGGTGCTTGTGAAGGAGGCACCGAACTTGGGGTTGCAGTTCTAACTGATCGACTGATATGCTGATGACCCCTACGAGGGCCATTGGGATGGGCATTCTGGCGGTCTCATCTTGTAGGCACAGAACTCGGGGTGGCCATTCTGACTGATCGACTTGGTTTGGATTGGTTATTCCTGTGGGACTTGTGATACCCACTTTGCCTCTTTCCGACATTAACGTCGGTTGCCAGAGGGGGTAATCGAGCCAAAAACTCCTCAATTTGCCTGTTTTCCTTAGCGAGATGGCTTCTTAACTACATATTTTCTAACTCGACGACAGTTAAGTTGTCTGGGTTTGGATTGGGTGGTAATGACACCGAACTCCCAGTCTCGTCATAACCAGCTGATTGTTTTCCCAGACATTGTTGGACTTCAGGGCCATGCTCGTTCGAAACAGTGGTATGATGAGCCTCCTGCCCACCAGGCTGTTCTATCTCATTGTCGTGCATTGAGCGAGTGAGCACCATGATGGGATTCGACTGGGATTTTTATGAAGCACTAATTTTCCTCTCAATGAAAGCACCAAACTGTTAACGCGGTTTTTCGCCAACAGTATATTAAGAAATAGTAAGATAGATTAGTGCTTAGTATAAACCGTAATCAAAAAATGAAATGAATTCACAAGAACACAAATCTTTTACGTGGTTCAGTGGTTAAAATCCACCTAGTCCACGAGTCTATATTATTGCTGTTTCACTCTCTATTTTGGCAGAGTTTTAGTATTACTGAATAATCAGTCCCTTTTCTTGTCCAATATTCGCAGTATTTATAGAGAAATTCCATGGACAGGTTTGGCTAACCGTGTGAGTCAACTACGCATATATTTATTACATTTAATACATATATTTTCCATTTAGGATGGGATATGATATGATCATACAGTAAATGTTCTCCTAATTTCTGGGACATTTAATATGACAACCTGGTCATAAATAACCGTATAATGGGATTCCGAGTCTCTAGGGATCCTTGAGTATGCAATACATTTGAGTTAGCACGAGCTGAACATCTCCTCCAAGCTCGTATTTCGAATGTTGTTTGAATATTATGAGCTCACACTTCACCACCTTTGTGTCAGTAGCTCGTGTTAAACCCAGGTTGCCTAATAGCACATGTGCCCATGTGAAACTGGATAACAAGCAGATATCATTCCCTTGGTTGTTTCTCCGTATATTTATTTGCCAGCTGTACCTGAACTGAGTGAATGACTCGAGCTAAAATTAGGGTACAACAGTCATAAACTGTGATTGGTTATATAGATATAATAATTTTACCCCACATAGATTTTATTATGTTTATATAATTAATTAGGATATAATATTTAATTAATTTTCTTAATCCACCCACATGAGTTATGATAATTAATTTAATAGTTTTATCATTGTTGACCCTAATTTTGGTCAACGATACGGAGTCTAGGAAACGACAAGAAAACAATATAGAGCTTGAAAATAATCTAAGGGAGAGATAAAGAACACAGGGATTTATAGTGGTTCGACCCCAATGATTGGTAATGACCTACGTCCACTTGATACTTTTATTAATATTGAACTCCCAAGGTGTGATCAAAGAACAAGGGTTCTTGAGTTTTACGGACCTTAGAAGAAGAAAACAATACAATGATGAATAATAGTAATATAATTCTCTCAGAAAAAAGAGATCGATCCCCTTCCTTGAGCTATCTCTTCTGTATTTATAGGCTCAGGAAGAGTTACATAAATTAGGAAATAATTTCTATCCTTAATGATCGGATCTGCAGGTCAGAATGAATTGATATTCTCGGATATCCTCACAACTGTACAGATTTTTACATAAATGAGCGAACATACGACCAGGCTGGTTGTATATAGAATTTGATCTCTTTGTGTAAAAATAATGATGGTCGATAGGCAAGCCGTATCTCTGCTACGTGTCCGCTATGTGTCAGAAATCCTTGCCACGTCATCAACAACTGATTTATGGATAAACATTTGCCCCCCAAGTTTATTTATTACGACCAGCAATTAGTAAACTTAGGAAAATAACTTTTCGTATGCCCCACAAAATCTGTCAGAACTCTCGTGCGATCTTGAAAATAGTGACCTAATCATGTCCAATCATGCCTTTTCAGTTTTCAAGAAATCATTCCGACGGCTGTTACACTCCCCCATGCCTTGAAAAAGGTAACTTATGATTACCCCTTTTTGGCACACATCAGTTCTATAAATAATCCCCACAATCTTCTTTCAACTCTTTACACGCCATCTTTTTGCCAAAAACTCTCAAGAAATATATTTCAGAGCCTCGGACTTTAAGGTTTTCAGATGCTTTGCCGAGAATCTCTCGCCTGCCAACTCAAAGTCCCTCCTTTTCAAGATCTTCAATCTTCACTCAAGTAAAATTTCTTCGACGTTTAACCCTTTGAGATACCATGCATGTTGTTTGAGTGCTCTGAAACTTTTTGTGTTCTTGGGTAGAAATTTGTGAAGATTTTTCATATACCGTTTGATGCTTGATAGGGTAGTGTACTTTTTCTCTATATAAGTTAGGAATCAGTTTGATAGTCAGGATCATGGGTTTAGGGCGTAAAATCGAAGTAAAAATTTGATTTTTAGGCTAGCTGAAAAACTAGGTTTTTCCCGCCCCTTTGGAGTTGAAAAAGCTTTTTTCAGAAAAAACTTTTTACTTTCACTTTTTGATCTGTTTTTCAAATTGCTCGCATAAAACTTAGTGTTTTGGTTAGAATGCTGCTGGTCGATAGACGCGAGCAACATTATTCCAACTTTCAACATAAGCTCCCAGGCTATGCATCTTATCTCCCCCTTTGTCTGTTTGCAGTTTATATGCAAGACCCGTGGGGAGGAGAAAGACCCATCGACGATGATCTGTTGGCTCAACTGCTCGAGGACGAAGAACAACCCTCGATATTGATACCTGATATTCCTTTTTCTCGTATTAATCCAAACACTTCCCCAATTTTGACCCGAACAAAACTAAGCCCAAAAAAGAAAAACCTCGAACACTTCTCATCAGCTTGCTGCTGATGCTCCCTCGACCAGTGGTCGAGAGGAAAATGTCCCTGATCCAAACATCCAAAGACACGCCTGCCCTCGACACTCTACTTAGCCGGATGTTGTGTGGCACGTAGTCTCTGAAAGTTGGGTGACGGTCAGAATGATCGTCAACTACTTAAGAAAATATAGTCTGACAGGGGCGACCCTAGTCAAGCCCAACCCAGACCAAAGGGCTAATCTGCCTAGAGGCGCCTAGTTGCAGTTTCATGTTGAGGCAGGGGCCACCTTGCCTCTTCATCCATTCTTTCAGGGGGTGGCCAACTATTTTGGAGTTGCCCCCTTCCAAATTACCCTAAACGGATATAGGATGCTCGCTGCACTCTATATCCTTTACAGCCAGAAAAAATGGCCCGTTCCATCGCCACATGAGGTCAACTATCTGTTCAACCTCAAATGTAACCCCAACCATGAAGGCACGGGTTTCTTCCATCTTTGTCATCAGGAAAACGGACGCACTTTCCTGACTGACATGACTCACATCTCAAACGTGGGGAGGTATTACCAAGAGTACTTCCTTATGCCTGACCTGGTCACAGACAACCTAGCTTTCGTACGAGGAGGTAATACTTTCTTATCGCTGGCTGACTTCTTCACTTAGTGTTTTCCTCCACAATTTCTTAAACTTTTGATGTCTTCCAGGCCCGTGGCTGCGACCAAACCCAACTCCGGGAATGGAGTCAAGATCGACACTCTTAGCCAGCATGCCAGATGCTGAGAAGAGTGTCAAGAATCTGGTTACAGAGGCTAACCTTAGGTTGGCTGGCCTCTGGGCCCCTCAATTAGATATGAGGGGGCCTTCGGCAGGGAGTGTTCATGCCGAAGAGGAACCCGAGTAGCAACCCCGAGCGTCTCCTTCGTGGAGGAGACCGACTGGGGTCACGATCAGGGAACCTGCTAGCACTCCTCAAGCAGAGAGGCCCTCGGCCCCCTCGGGGAAAGGAAAGCAGAAGGCCACCGAGCCTGCCAAACTCTCTGACGAGTCGTCAGATGACAACGATATAGTAATTTCGCTTTTAAACAATTTTCCAATTCCCTGTCATCTATTCGACGGGGACGACAATTTTAAATATGCTCCGCACTTAGGGCCAGACTTCTTCGTGTCAAAGAATGAGTGTAAGACTAGTAGATTTGTAGTGTAGCAACCAGTAATAATAGCTCGGGTATTGGACTTTGCAATCCTTTTTTGTTTCTTTTTTTGATGTAATGTGTTTGGCTATTCATGCTATCTCATGGTTTGACTTTGTTCTTGCTTTTCAGGTATGGACTCCACCAATGTATTCGACCTTTACAGCACCCCAGAGGCTACTGCTGCCCCTCCGAGCAAAAAGAAAACCAGCAAGAGACATGCTGGGGAGAGCAGGAAGGCACCTTAGCCGAAGAAGGCCCGGAATGCAGGCCCTTCAAAGGACGGGCCCTTTGCCACCGCGACTCCACCTTCCCCCCGTGAGCAGCAGACTCCATCTGCTGCGGCCGAGTCAACTCTTTCTCCTGCCGCCCCATCTGACCAAACCCAGCAGGAAGGTCCTGCATCAACCGGGAACCTGATGGTTGGTCGTTCCTTTAGATTGATCAAGGAGAGGCTTACCAAAATTGCCAAGCACGATCATTGCTGAACGACAATGGCGGCAACGGAGACGATCGGCGTTGACTCAATTCTGAACCGAGCCCTGAATGAGTTCACCAGTGTAAGTTGTCTCCTTTGTGAAATCAGGTCTTCGGTAATTTACTGTTTGTTTAATATTTGTTCTGAATGCAGGCCATGGTAACCCTCACTACCTGCCGCATCCGCTTGGGTACTGTCATCGAGGAGGCCAGGACCTTGGATTAACGGCACGAGGATGAACTCAAAGCTGCTAAGGCCAGACATGCTGATCAGCTGGCGGTGGTGACTTCGGAAAAGGCCCAACTGAGCAAGGAGTTGGAGGAGAACCAGAAGTCTCTGGAAAAAGTTCGCGAGCAGAGGGACCAATACAAGGAGTCTAACCGCTCTAACTAAAGTGGCTAAGCAGCTTGAGCTAGACTTGATCGCGAGCAGGCAAGAAACCAGAGATTTGGAGGGTCGGGTTGAGGAATTGGAGATGACCAATGCCGCCAACTTGGAGAGGTACAAAAATGCCACCTTGAGGTGCTTCTACGATTTCTGGAAGCACAATCAGGGTGCCAACTTTGATTACCTTCCTGAGAATGCGAGGGAAGCTGAGTTGGCTCGTTGTGTGGCTTAACTGGCTGAAGAAGAGGGATCGAGGGTCCCTGCTTCCCCCGAAATCTCGCTGGCCGCCGGGATGGAAGGTGCGGATAATGAAGTCGTCGACTAGAACCCTCCCCAAGATCCTCCAGCTCCTCAAGCTCCTTAATTTTTTCCTTTTATATTTCTTTTTTTTATTACACGACCTACGGGTTGTGATGTAAAGACAATATAATTTTTTGGTTTGCTGCACGGGCAGCTTTTACTTTTATTTTAAACAATTACATCCAAGCAGTTACTGCTTCCGGTGTAAAAGGATCGCTTTGATATTACAATATATTTGCATATTATTATAACATCTAATTGTTCACATGACCGAACTTAGCATAACACTTTGGTTTGATTTAACAAAATATCAAAAATTTGAAAAATATTCTAAGTGCCCTAGCATGCTTTCACTTATTTTGCTCATGTGTTTACATACCTTTTAACGATATGTTTTGCTTACTTGTACCTTGTATGCCCCCAAAGTGATCGGGGAGCTTTAGGTCCTTAGTCACTTGCCTTAACTAGAACCTGCCCGAACGTTACTGCTCGTAGCAATGCGATTAGAATTATAATACAGAAAAACAACACACGTAATGAGAAAATACTTGTAATAAATACAATAGTTGGCAAGAAATGACTGGCTGAGCACAGTCCCTTTTATTCTCGTAGTAAATGGACTAAACATGTTTTTACGAGTGATCAATAAGATCTTACACAAAACTTGTAAAAAGTAAAATTTATACAAGCCAATTCATTAAGAAGAATTGTTCATTGATAATACTTGCGCATGTGTTCTCCATTCCAATATTGAAGAACGAGATCTCCATTTAAGCGGGCAAGTTTATAAGTGTCTGGGTGAAGGACTTCATCAATCTGGTAAGACCCTTCCCAATTTGGCCTGAATACTCCAGCAGCTTGGTCGCGGGTGTTTAGAAAAACTCTTCGGAGCATAAGGTCTCCAACATTGAACGTTCTTTCTCGAACTTTGGAGTTGAAATACTGGGCGACCTTTTGCTGGTATGCAGCTACTCGGAGATGGGCTTGTTCTCGCCTTTCATCAATCGAGTCCAAGGATTCCATGAGTAACTGGCTATTAGAATCCTGGTCGTATGTTAATCTGCGGTGAGAAGGAGAATCCAACTCAACATGCAACATGGCCTCATACCCGTATGCCAAGGAAAATGGGGTATGACCTGTTGTTGTTCGGTGGGAAGTTCTATACGACCAGAGGACTTCAGGCAACTGTTCTGACCATGCTCCCTTAGCTTCTTCAAGTCTTTTCTTCAGTGTATCCTTCAGCGTTTTGTTGACTGCCTCGACTTGTCCATTCGCCTGGGGATGAGCAACTGAAGAAAATATTTTAATAATGTTGTGGCGTTTGCAGAAGCCTGTGAATAGATCACTGTTAAACTGGGTGCCATTATCTGAGACTATCTTTTTTGGCAATCCATAGCGACAGATGATGTTTTTGATCACGAAGTCAAGCACTTTCTTCGTCATTATGGTCGCGAGTGGCTCATCCTCGGCCCATTTGGTGAAGTAGTCCATGGCAACCACTGCATACTTTACACCACCTTTCCCCGTAGGCAAAGATCCGATTAGATCTATTCCCCAAACCGCAAAGGGCCATGGACTCTGCATCTGCTTTAACTCATTGGGAGCTACTCGCGGGATCTTAGAAAACCTTTGACACTTGTCACATTTTCGCACGAACTCCATGGAATCTTCATTCATTGTTGGCCAGAAATATCCTTGCCTTAGGATCTTTTTCGATAGGATTTGCCCCCCAGTGTGGTCCCCACAAAAACCTTCGTGTACCTCTTTCATCAACTCTTTGGCTTTCTCCTTTGTAATACACCTGAGAAGTGGCAGTGAGTATCCCATTCAGTACAGAATTCCATCGACCAGGATATACCTAGCAGCCTGCCGCTGAAGGGTCCTAGCTTTGTTTATGTCTGTTGGTAGCACGCCGCTTGATAGATATTCTACATATGGCGTCATCCATGTATCCGCCATTTGGATGACTAGAGAGGTTTCTGTTGCTTGGATGCTGGGTACGGACAGTCGCTCGACTGGCACTATGTTCAGAGTATCAGCATCTTTTCACTTGCCAACTTTACCAAAGCGTCTGCATTGGAATTCTGATCATGAGGCACTTGCTGTAGAGTGTATCTACTAAACTGGGCTAACAGATCCTTTGCTTTGTTCAGATAGGCGGCCATTTTTAATCCTCGCGCTTGATACTCTCCTAAGATCTGATTCACGACTAGCTGAGAATCACTATAAATGTCAAGCGCTTTAATGTTCATGTCCTTGGCTAACCGCAGTCCAGAGAGCAGTGCTTCATATTCATCCTCATTGTTAGAGGCAGTGAAGTCAAATCTTATTGCAGAGTGAAATCGATGCCCTTCCGGCGTTATCAATATCACTCCTACTCCTGCATGGGATTCGTTAGATGATCCATCGGTGAATAATTTCCACGAGGGTGCTTGTGTTTGACATTCAGGCTTACTAGGTTCCTCGATCTGCTCGTCACCCGCGGGCTCTGTAAACTCGACAATGAAGTCAGCTAAGGCTTGTCCCTTTATTGCTGCTCACGGCAGGTAAGATATGTCCAACTGCCCGAGCTCGACTGGCCACTTTAGTAATCTTCCGGCAGCCTCTGGCTTTTGCAGAACTTGCTGAAGAGGCTGGCCGGTTAATACCGTAATCGGATGGGCTTGGAAATAAGGCCGCAGCTTCCTAAAGGCCAATACTAAGCAGTATGCTAACCTTTCAATGGGGGATATCTTAATTCTGCTCCGATCAGCCTTTTGCTTATGTAATAGACAACCTTATGCACACCTTCTTCTTCTTCTCTCACTAGAACAGCTCTAGCAACGTAATCTGTGATTGCCAGGTAGACGAACGAAGTCTCTTTATCTACTGGCTTCGACAGGATGGACGGCTGTGCCATATGCGCTTTCAATGCTTGAAAGGCCTGTTCGCACTCATCCGTCCATTCAAATTTCTTGCTGCCTCTGAGTAGATTGAAAAGTGGGACACACTTGTCCGTTGATTTTGAAATATATCTACTAAGGGTGGTAATTCTCCCAGTCAGACTTTGGACATCCTTAATCTTCACTGAAGACTTCATCTCGATCAGGGCTTTTATCTTTTCAGGATTAGCTTCAATTTCTCTTGAGTTAACTATGAATCCCAAGAACTTCCCTGATCCAACTCCGAAGGAACATTTGAGGGGATTCAGCTTCATCCTATATTTATTAAGGACGTTGAAGCATTCCTGCAAATCCCTTACATGACCTTCTGCCTTCTTCGACTTAACCAGCATGTCGTCGACGTAAACCTCCATGTTTGCCCCGATCAGCTCCTTAAACATGTGGTTGACGAGTCTCTGGTAAGTTGCACCAGCGTTTTTCAAACCAAAGGGCATTACCTTGTAACAGTAGAGCCATGTATCGGTTCGAAAGCTAGTGTGATCCTCATCAAGGGGATGCATACTAATTTGGTTATACCCAGAGTATGCATCCATATATGAGAGGATCTCGTGTCCTGCAATGGCATCGACCAGCTGGTCGATCCTCAGGAGTGGGAAACAGTCTTTAGGGCTGGCTTTATTGAGGTCTGTACAATCCATGCACGTACACCACTTGCCATTCGGCTTGGGCATGAGTACGGGATTGGAGACCCATGATGGATAAAACGCCACCCTGATGAACCCATTCTCCTTCAGCTTCTCGACTTCTTCCTTCAAAGCTTTCGATCGGTCCTTGTCGAGCAGCCTTCTTTTCTGCTGCACGAGTGGGAAGTTTTTGTCAATGTTTAGGACATGGCTGATGATTGCAGGATCTATCCCAACCATGTCTTTATGCGACCAGGCAAAGACATCCTGGTTCCTTTTTAAGAACTCCACCAGTGCTTGTTTTTTCGTTGTCTCTAAGTTTTTACCGACTTTCACAACTCTGGTCGGATTCCTCTCATCGAGTTGGACTTCTTCAAGGTCCTTGATGGGACCTACTTCTTCTTCGAAATCCCCAAAGCGAGGATCTAAGTCTCTATCCTCACTTTGGGCAACGCCCTATTTGGTGAGATTATCATTTGAGCGGGCTTGAACATCAGATGCCATTTGCAACTCTTTTCCGGCGGTATCCCTCGATACACCCTTTTTTGCCTTGGTGATCGAGGCGTTGTAGCATTCTCTCGCCTCTCGCTGGTTTCCCAGTACGCACCCTACTCCTGCGTCTGTTGGGAATTTCATGGCGAGGTGCCATACAGAAGTGACAGTTCGAAGGTTAACCAGAATAGTCTCCCTATCACGACATTATATGCCGAAGGACAATCAACCACTATAAAAGTGGTGAGTAATTTTCTGTTAGCAGGTGCAGTACCTGCTGTGACTGGGAGTCTAATTGACCCTACTGGGGCGAGCCCTTCTCCGGAAAAACCATAAATGGTTTGGTTGCATGGGTCTAGGTGCTTGATGGACAGTTTCATCCTTTCCAGCAAGGACTTATATAGGATGTTGACCGAACTTCCTGTATCGACCAACACCCTTTTCACCATCATATTTGCGATTTGAATATCCACGACCAGCGGATCAGAGTGTGGGAATCGCACATGCTGGGCGTCATCATCAGAGAAGGTGATCGATTCCTCCTCTGTTCGAGCCTTTTTGGGTGCACGATCCTTAACACTCATCATCTCAATGTCCTGGTCGTGGTGTAGGGTTCGAGCATATCGTTCCCTCGCTTTTCCACTATCTCCTGTGAGATGTAGGCCTTCGCAGATGGTGAGTAGGGTACCTGCCAGGGGAGTTGGCTGTAAAGGTGGCAAGCGATGACGTGCAGACGCCGACTCGTTTCCACCTTGAGCCTCTCGCTGAGAACCTCCCGCAGCTCGTACATATCTTCTTAAGTGTCCCTATCTGATCAGGAACTCAATCTCGTCCTCCAGTTGGTTACACTCATTGGTGTCGTGCCCATAGTCATTATGATAATGACAGAACTTTGTCGAATCTCTCTTGGAGATATCCTTTCTTATAGGCGCGGGTTGTCTGTAGGGCACGCTCGAGCTGGTCGCTTAGAACACCTCGGCTCGGCTTTCGACAAGGGCGGTGTAATTGGTGAATTTCGGTTCATACCGATTATTTTTGGGACGTTTACTCTCGGAGGTCGAGGGTTCGCCATTCGCCCGCTTTCCACCATTTTTACCGTTGCCTTTGTCGTTGCCATTGGGCTTAGACTCGTTGGCGGCTTTGGCGGGTTCTTCCTTGGGCCCCTTATCCTTCGCTGGTGACTTGCCTTCGTTGGCAATCGCGTCCTCGAGCTTGATGTACCGATCAGCTTGATCGAAAAACTCTTTAGTAGTATTAACCCCATGCTTCCTGAGGCTACTCCAGAGAGGAGAATGGTGCTTAACCCCAGCGGTTAGGGCCATCATCTTGCCTTCATCGAACCCAGTCTTGGCTCCTATTGCGGCTCGCATGAAGCGCTGAACATACTCCTTCAAAGGCTCTCCTTCTTTCTAGCGTATCTCGGCCAGTTGGTTTGCCTCAGTGGGGTGCACACGACCCGCATAGAACTATCCGTAAAACTCTTTCACGAGAATTTCCCAGGATATTATACTTGCAGGAGGGAACTTAAAGAACCACTCCTGAGCGGCATCAGAAAGAGTCACTTGGAAGATCCTGCAGCGAGCGTCTTCAAAGATTTTCTGAATGTCCATTTGTGTCTCAAATTTATTTACATGAGATACTGGGTCTCCGTACCCGTCAAAGTTTGGCAGAGTCGGCATCTTGAACTTACTGGGGGTTTCTGCCACAACAATTCTTTGTATGAAAGGGGTGCCTCTCCTCCAATCGTACTCGATATGCGATGTCCGCCCCCCGACCAGCTGCTGTACAACCTGGTTCAGGGCATCGATTTGAGCTTGAACGGCTTTAGGAATTGGTGGGGCCTCCGGTGCTGGGGGAATGTACTCATCGTGCCTTTCTCGGCAGTCGTTGAGTACATCCCTAAAGTTGTCGTCTCTCCGCCGCTGCTCCCTGGCTCCGAGCCGGCTAAAGACGTTGTTTTTTCTGGGCTGCCCCCTAGCATTACATCCTGCTTGTCGGTCTTCTCTAGGTGGTGGGCTTCTGCCTCCACCTCTTGCCTTATTTCTCCGACCAGCATTCCCTCTGCCTGAGTCGACCTCATTGTAGCTGTGGCCATCTCTCAACCCTGACTGGCTATGGTGGGACCGACTGTTTCCTCTGTTGCCTCCTTGGGCCAGCACTTCCCGAGTGCTAGGGGGAGGTCTGCGTTGGTCGGTGGGTCCCCGTGCATTGTCATGCCGTGGAGGGCCCCTGACCGCAGAGCCTATCTCTGAATTCCTTATGTCGGCATAAGGACGTTCCCCCTGCTTGGTGGGTGCGACTCTTCACCCCCTGGGCGTCTAGGGCTTTGGGGCTGTTGCCCGGCCCTATTCTGCCTGGGACACGGGGGATTGCCTCGACCAGCTTGGGATGGAGGTTGCGTCTCAGGGTCCCTAGGTGGGACATCATCCTGAGGCATTGGTGGCTGCTCCGACCTTTGAGGACTTGTCGGCTGGAGCGGAGGGCTAGGATTGGGACCTCTTTGAGGTGGTCACTCAGGGGGTGATCAGGCTACGAGGCAGGTGAAGCCTAATTCCTAGCCAATTGGAGGGCTGCCATGGCATCCCTCTGACAACAGTCCATCTCCGCCTGTGTCTCGCTCAGCTCTTGGCACTGGCGCTTTATCTCCCTCTGCTGTGATGCCATTACCTCGGCGGCACTCTCTTGATTGGCCCTCAGAGCGGCCAGTTCATCTTGCAACACCCCCATTGTTGTCTTCAGGGCCTCAGAGTCTACTTCCTCCTCATCGAACTCCAAATGAGGTTCATCTTCAGCCATGTTTGGTGGAGGAGGCTGGGATGGAGCGGCAGTAGCCTGTCCAGTTTTCTTGGTAGTCTTTGCCATTAGATTTTCTCGGATTCAATACTCTCAATGAAAGCACCAGAATGTTGACCCTGATTTTGGTCAACAACACGGAGTCTAGGAAATGACAAGAAAACAATATAGAGCTTGAAAATAATCTAATGGAGAGATAAAGAACACATGAATTTATAATGGTTTGGCCCTAGTGATTGGTAATGACCTACATCCACTTGATACTTTTATTAATATTGAACTCCCAAGGTGTGATCAAAGAACAAGGGTTCTTGAGTTTTACAGACCTTAGAAGAAGAAAACAATACAATGATGAATAATAGTAATATAATTCTCTCAGAAAAAAGAGATCGATCCCCTTCCTTGAGCTATCTCTTTTGTATTTATAGGCTCAGGAAGAGTTACATAAATTAGGAAATAATATCTATCCTTAATGATCGGATCTGCAGGTCATAATGAAGAGATATTCTCGAATATCCTCACAACTGTTTAGATTTTTACATAAATGAGCGAACATACGACCAGGCTGGTTGTATATAGAATTTAATCTCTTTGTGTAAAAATAATGCTGGTCGATAGGCGAGCCGTATCTCTACTACGTGTCCGCCACGTGTCAGAAATCCTTGCCACGTCATCAGCAACTGATTTATGGATAAACAATCATAAAGTTTATAAAGATAGAAATATCGAACCTTAAGTTTTTTATTATTTGATTAAATTATCATAATGTACATATAATCTTATTAAATTAAAAATTTAGCCCACAGGCAAATTTTGTTTAATTAGATTTCATCCTCAGCGTGTTTGTACGTTGGTAAAAATATGAATTCATATAAACCTCAAAAACTTTATACTGATAAACTTGTAATCCTATTCATGCAGCATCCCAACCCATTTAAATAATGTCCCAAAAGAACAAAGTGTGGGAGGAGAGTATTCTCCTCCACCCAAGTTGCATAGACATTTATTGTGCAACTAAGATCAATAAAACACCCACCATCACCACTAGAACTCTAATTTCATATGTATGTTATGAATCTAATATGGTTAATGTTAATATTAACACATGATGGATTGATTATGGATCAACAATCCGCATTTCAGATTTCGTTCAAGGTTTACGAAACCTAATGAAGCCAGTAGGAAGTGAGCAAAGCATCTTATTTGAAAACAAGATGGGCTCACATGTGGAAGCTATAAGAATGTGCACTTTAGTTTTAAGTTGTAATTTTGTTTTAAAGTTAGAAAAGACCTTTTATGTTCCAAGTTTTTCTAGAAACTTGATTTCATTTTCAAGACTTGTACCTTTTGGATATTCCTTTACATTTTAAGAAAAATATTTTAATCTATTATATCAATCTGAATGTGTTGATAATGGTACAATTTCTGATAGTCTTCACTATATTAATCTGCAAAACAATACCATTCATAATGTTATGCATGTTCAAACTGGCATTAAGAGATGTGTTACGAATGAGGATTCCTCTACATTGTGGCACCGAAGATTGAGACATATCTCCATTAATATAATTAAAATGTTAGTAAATGATGGGGTACTTAATACCTTGGATTTTACTAACTTTGAAACTTGCGTGGATTGCATTAAGGGAAAGCATACCAACAAGTCCAAGAAAAGTGGTGTCCATAGGAGTTCTGAATTATTAGAAATCATACATACAAATATATGTAGTCCAGATATGGACTCATATGGTTAGAAATACTTCATCTCCTTTATAGACGATTACGCACATTACATGTATCTCTACTTATTTCATAACAAAAGCGAAGCATTATATGTCTTTAAGATATTTAAATTTGAAGTAGAAAAACATTACAATAGGCAAATTTAGATAGTGAGATCAGAAAGAGGTGGAGAATACTATGGTCGATACATTGAGGATGGACAAGCACCTGGTCCGTTTGCGAGTTTTCTAGAAGAAAATAGGATTGTTTCCCAATACACCATATGTAACGACCCAAAATTGCTAATAGGGCTTAGTGCCTTGATTAGCGTGCTAGGAGGTCATAATTGGATATATGTATATTTAATTGGATAAATGCATGATTATGTGGCATGCATGATTTATATGATTACGTGAGTATGTTATATGCATGTTTATGAGTATTAAATATGCATGAGGGCCCTATATTGTTCATAAGGGCATATTTTTAATTTTGGCCCGTTAGGGCATAAATGTGATTATATGTATAAATGGTTGAGACCAAATTATTATGGGGATATATTTGCAGTATATGGCTCGAGACAGTCCCAGTGAGCAGATTAGCAAAATAGTCACAACGAGGTTTAATACCCAACTCGGGGGGAGCCTAGGGGTATTTTGGGAATTTAGAGAATATTTTGGAGTTTATTGACTAATGAGAAAGTATTTGGTAGTTAGTTAGGCATGTCAGGATTAATTGGAAATAAGTAGGATGACTCAAGGAATTAGTGGGAAACGGGGGGCAAAATGACCATTCGACCCTTAAGGGCAAACAAGAGACTAATTTAATACCAAGGGCAGTTTGGACTTTTTAGTTAAAGGATAAGTTAAGTGTGATTTAGGGAAACAGCCAGAACCTATATGATACTTACAGAACACTCTCTCTCTCTCATCATTCACATTTTCTCTTACTCTCTCTAGAACTAAGGGGGACTTGGAAGCTTGAAATGGAAAAGACAAGGAATTGAGCTGAGTTTGGATTGGGAAAAATCTGAGGAATTGAGGTTAGAAATAGAGAGAGTTAGCTGAGGAATTCAAGCCATAAACTTAGGAAAGTTTCCAATTGTAATTGTTGAATTCTGTTGAAATAATGTTAGAGTTTAGAGTTTGCATGAATTCTAGTGGTGATTGTTTATGGGTGCTTAATGGGTACAAGGGAATTGTTATAATCTGGATATGCTGTTTAGGTTATAAGTATAGGAATTCAGGGCTTAAATCTAGGTCTGATTGATGATTGGGGTTGAATTTTGAGGTTTAGGCTTGAGGAAAATGCAGGAAAAAGGATAGTTTTCTGGGTTTGAGAGCTCAGGCCGCGACCCTGTTCTTCAGGCACTGTGGGCCGTATGCTCGAGGAGGCTGGAGGGCCTTTGTTTTGTCTAGGCGCACCGCAGCGCAAGGTATAGCGTGCTGCGACCTGTATCCTTCGGCAGAGAGGCATTTGGCCTCTGACTTGAGCGTGCTGCGACCCTTAAGGGGCTGGGCCGCAGCTCAAATGCAAATTTGGGTTGTTTAACGGTTTTAAGCTCGGGGAGGCTTGGGGATTCAAACCTAAGTGCTCGGGACGAATTCTACTGCATGGTTTAGTAGAATTCGAGGTCTCGAAGGCAAATACTTGTTTCCTAAACATTTATTTGGATTAGAGATTGATAGTTACCCATTGACACTGTGACTAGGTTTGTCGCTAAGGCTTAGGAGTGAGGATCGTGCTTGAGACCATCCTTTTAATTCTTTGCTCGAGATTCGAGGTAAGAAAACTGCACCCTTGTGGTCGTGAACGAGACTGAGGTTCCCAATAACAGAATACATGTATTGTGTAATTGTACGATTGTTGGGTTATATCAGAAGGGACGACCTAAGGGTGTTGGGCTAATGATAAGCATACTGAACACAACTTGGTCTAAGCAAGCTGGGGTCAGCTAGATAAACAGAGGGCTCGAACTAAGCGTACCAACCCTGAACATTTGTTAAACTGATTAAGATATGAAATTGAGATTATATGTGTACCATTGGTTAGTTTAATGCTTGTAATCTACTATATAGTTGAGCCGATTGAGTTAAGATTGATTGAATTCTACTGTTGCTATATGTGTTTGTTGTTTATGGTTTTCTTGTTGCGCCTTGGCTCACGGGTGCTACGTGGTGCAGGTAAAGGAAAAGGGAAGTTGGACCAACCATGAGTTGGAGAGCTCTAGGGGCAAATTGTACATAGTTAGCTGCTCGTCCGCCACGACCGAGGGAAAGTGCAGGGACAGAGCCCTAAAACTTGTGTTTTGCCATTAGAGTGGCTTTTAGTTGTATTGTCTTTTGGAATTTTAAATTATCACTTATACCCTGTTTTTGGGATCCCATGTATTAAACATTCATTTTAATGAAAATTAGCATTTATGATCAAAATCTTTTAACCCTAACCTGATCATTGACCTTACAATCACATTTTTGTTCAAATGACTTGATTAGCAAGTCTTGCACTATTTCAAATACAAAATGTAACGGTCTTGGTTATCCAGGGTGTGACAACTTGGTATTAGAGCAGCTAGGTTTAAGGGTTCCTGAAGACTGGTTGGGCATGTCCACTCGTCGCTAAAGACATGCTCGACTCAGGGTTTGGTAAATTTTATACATGTGATTGCATGCTTAAATGTTTGAACGAAATGTAAATGTTTTAATCTGTATGATTAATAGGGAGCATGGGATACTGATAGGGCATGGCCCTTGATTGTTGTGTGATTATGATGAGGCATGCTTATTAGCATTGCTGATGCATGTGAATGAATGTTTAAATGCTTGTTTTCATCTTTATTGCATATTGTTGGTTGAGTTTAAATGGTGGATCATGGAAAGAATGTTAACCTATCATCATTGACTGACTGTCGAGTCATTGATTGCATATAAACTTGGATAGTGATGCGTCCAAGGAGATCAATATGACTAGATGATATAGGGGTCGAGGCTAGAGATGATGAGCAGGGCCAGAACCTTCAACCAGTCCCTGAGAACTAGCAGTAGTTACTTGCTGATATGCAAGCCCGGTTACAAAGTCAGGAAGAGCAAGTCCGTCGCTTGAGATAGCAAGCTCCGTCAGGGAGTGCTGCACCTATTATGCCACTTGCTGTGCACCAGTTGTACAACCACCTGAGGTTGGAAATAGGTGGGAGCCACTTTATGAGCGGTTCAGGAGACGGCATCCTCCAACCTTTGAGGGAGGACCTGTATCGACCCAAAATCACTAATAAGGCTTAAGAGCCTTGATTAGCGTGCTGGGAGAGCATAATTGGTATATGTGTGATTTAATGGTTTAATGCATGATTAATATGATTATATGACTATGTGACATGCATGTGGGCCATTTTTAGCTTATAAGGGCATATTTGTAATTTTGGCCTGTTGAGGGCATAAATGTGATTATATGTGATAAATTGTTGAGACCAAATTATTATGTGGATATATTTACAGCATATGGCTTGAGACGGTCCTAGTGAGCGAATTGGCGAAATAGTCACAGAGGGGTTCAATACATAACTCGGGGGAACCTAGGGGTATTTTTGGGAATTTAGAGAATTTTTGGAAATTATTAGATATTGAATAAATACCTGGTAATTATTTGGAGTAACGAGATTAATTGATAAATATTATGAACATTTGAGGAATTAGTGGGAACTGGGGGAAATGACCATTTTACCCCTAGGGACACTTGAGGAATTAGTAAACTTAGGAGAGCAAAATAGTAATAGGCAAGGGATATACTCAAAATCTTAGGAAAAATAGAGGAAACTAGAATCTGAAGGGAAAGCTCTCAAACTCTCTCATGGTTCCTCTCTCTCTCTATCACACTCTCACTCTTGAAGGAACATAGAAGAACTTGGGTTTGGGAGCTAAGGAAGAAGAAGGGGCAGAAAGCTTAGGCTATGAGCAGAAGGAAATTGAAGGGAAATAGAAGGAAAGTTAGGGGGATTCAAGCTAGGAATATAAAGCTGGAATTTGTGAGAATTCAACCATAATTGAGGTAAAATCCTGAATTTCCCATCTTTGAGTTTCTGGTTGGATATAGATTGAATTATAGGAGCTTGGTTAGTTTTGACTTTGGTGATGATTTTTCCATTGAATTGGAGTGTTGATTCTAGTATGATTGTTGGGAATTATATGATGAAAATATGTGAATAAAGGTCCCAAACCCGTAGCGAGGCATGTTTGAGATTGAAAAGGTTTGTTGGGTAAAGTTCTGGGAGAGTGGTTGGGAGAAACATGATAAAAAAAAACCCAGATTTCTGGGCTCGAAGGAGGCGCGCTGCGACCCAGCCTTGGGGCGCCGCGATGCATGTGGCTTTTTTTGCCTGGGTTGCTCTCTGACTTGGGAAAGCTTCGTGACCCACTATGCCAAGTCGCTGCCCGCCTCCCCTTTGGCTTGGGTCCTTGCTCTCTGACTTGGGGGCAAGTTGCGACCTACTAAACCAAGTCATGACCCGCCTAGGGATTTTGGCTTTAGAATGGTTTCTCGAATTGGTAAGGCTCTATGTTCGAACCTAGGCGCTCAGGACAATTTCTACTACCCGGTTTAGTATAAATTGAGGTCTCGGAGGCTAGTTTTTGTCTCCTAAGTATTTATTTGGATTGGAAGTTAACAATTACCCATTCGACGCTGTGACTAGGTTTATCGCCAAGGCTCCGGACTGAGGATAGTGCTTGGGACCATTCCATTATCTTCGTTCGGAATTAAAGGTAAGAAAATTGCATCCTTGTGTGGCTGTGTTGGGACTGAGATTCCCTGTATTTGAATACATATGTTGTATGATTCCATGTGAGCATGAAATGAACGGCCTAAGAGAGCCGGGGCTGGTAATTTGCGCATAGGATGCGGCTCGGCAACTGTGAGCTGGGGTTAGCTAGATAAACACTGGACTCGACCTAAGCAAGTCGGAGTCAGTGGGTTAAACAGAGGGTGTGCCCTAAGGGCGTTGACCCTGTGTATTGTGTATTGATTGAGATAAATTGTTGAATATAGATGTTTATTGTTGTTAGCTTGATGATATAGTTTGTTAAATATCTGGTTAACTGTCTTGTGAGTTATGTGATTACCATCATTGATTATGTTATGCTTTTATGGTTTTCTTGCTGGGCCTCGGCTCACGGGTGTTACGTGGTGCAGGTAAAGGCAAGGGTAAGATGGATCAACCATGAGTTGGAGAGCTCTGGGGGCGAGGTGTACATTGTCAGCCACTCGTCTGCCACGACCGATGGATTATTAGGGACAGAAACCTAAAATGTGTATTTTGCCATTATAGTAGCCTCTGATTGTATATAATTTTTGAGAGTTTGTAAATTGTCTTTTAAACCCTGTTTTTGGGATCCCATGTACCATACATCTATTTTAATGAAAATTAACCATTTATGATCAAAATCTTTTAACCCTAACCTGGTTATTACTTTAGGAACAAACTTTTATTCAAATGACTTGATTAGCAAGTCTTGCACTATTTCAAATACAGAGTGTAATGGTCTTAGTTATCTAGGGCGTTACAACTTGGTATTGGAGTCGTCTAGGTTTAAGGGCTCTTGAAGACTGGCTGGACATGTACACTCGCTGCTAAAGACAAGCTTGACTCAGGTTTTGGTAATTGTATACATG
Source organism: Humulus lupulus (assembly GCF_963169125.1). Classification (NCBI taxonomy): domain Eukaryota; kingdom Viridiplantae; phylum Streptophyta; class Magnoliopsida; order Rosales; family Cannabaceae; genus Humulus; species Humulus lupulus. The sequence goes on along the minus strand of NC_084796.1, from coordinate 29,519,731 downwards.
TGATTATATGCTTAAGTGCTTGAATAAAATATAAATGCTTTACTACATGATTAATAGTGAGTATGAGATACTGATAGGGCCTGGCCCTTGACTGCTATGTGATGATATTGAGGCATGCTTATTAGCATTGCTGTTGTATGTGAGTAAATATTTGAATGGTTGTTTGCATCTTGTTTGCTTGTGATTGGTTGAGTTCCAATGGTGGACTATGGAAATATTGTTACCCTGTCATCATTTCCTAATCGTCGAGTCGTTGATTGCAGATAAACTTGGATATCTATGTATCCAAGGCGATCCATACGACTATCAGACACAAGATCTGAGGCTAGAGATGATGACCAGGGCCAGAACCCTCAGCCAGTCCTTGAAAACTGGCAGCAGATACTTCTAGATATGCAAACTCGGTTATAGAGTCAGGAAGAGCATATTTGCTTACTAAGACAGCAGGCTCCGCCAGGGAGTGTTGCACCTATTGTGCCACCTGTTATGGCACCAATTGTACAGACATATGAGGTTGGGAACAAATGGGAGCCACTGTATGAGCAGTTCAGGAAACAACATCCTCCAACCTTTGAGGGAGGACCAGATCCACTGAAGGGTGAATAGTGGATGATTATGATTACTTTGATCCTAGATTTCATGAGGGTGGAAGGTAATGACAGGGTGGCCTATGCCACCTATATGCTGAGAGAGGATGCCCGCATTTGGTGGGAAGTGGCATCACAGACCAGAGATATTTTTACTCTAACTTGGGATGGGTTCAGAGACTTGTTCAACTAGAAGTACTATAATGTTGTCGTTAGGGTGGCGAAGGTGAATGAGTTCGTGGGGTTAGTGTAGGGAAACATGACATTTACGTAATACACCCTAAAGTTTAACAGGCTTGCGAAGTTTGCACCAGACTTAGTGCCTACTGATGCAACTAGACATGACAGATTTATTAGAGAACTTAATTCTATGATAGCCTGAGATGTGAAAATTACAACAGTACCTGGGGGGACGACTTATGCTCAGGTTGTTGAGAAGGGTCTTACTGCTGAGGAGACGGAGAATAAGATTTGGAGGGAGAACGCTGCAAGATAGGAGGTTCACAGGACAGTGCCTCCATATTCAGGGTTTGGTAGGGGCGAAGGCCCCAGTGATCTGAAGAGGAAGACCCCTAACACTTCGATTGCTGCTGGTCCTGATAGGAGAGGTCGGGGTGCTCAGGGTGGCCGCCAGGGAGGCGATGTGTCATGGAGAAGCTACCCAGAGTTCATGAGGTGCAGAAGACGCCATTCAGGCGAATGTCAGGCCAAGGCCTGTTATGTGTGCTGGGTGGTGGGACGCCTCAAGAAGGACTACCCAACAATGAAGAAAGAGGAAGCAGGGAAGGTGGACAACTTGACTCCAGCTCGAGTGTTCACCTTGACGCAGGCAGAGGCCTAGGCTAGTCCCTCGGTGGTGACTGGTCAGCTTTCTAGCACTGGCTCTCCTTTTACTGTATTGATTGACTCTGGTGCTACACATTCGTTTGTTTCTAGTAAGGTAATTGATATATTGTGTAGACCTAATGAATATTACACTGCGGGGTTCGGGACTATATTGCCTACAGGGGAACTGGTGGTGTCTAGGAGATGGATTAGAGCACTGCCAGTGATGGTTGATGGTAGGGAGCTATTAGTAGACTTGATTGAGTTAGGTATGGAGGATTTTGATATGATTCTTGGGATGGATTGGCCAGTCAGATATGGGGCTACCATTGATTGTAGGAAGAAGATGGTGACCTTTGAGCTTGGGGGAGAGGATCTCTTTGTTTTCGTGCGTGCGGTGCATGGACCCGGCATACCCATGATATCAGCATTGAGAGCTAGAGATCTATTACAGGGAGGTTGTATAGGTTTCCTAGCTAGTGTGGTGGATACTACCAGAGTTTTGCCAACAGGGCCGGGAAAGACCAGATTAGTTCGTGAGTTATTGAATGTGTTCCCTGAGGATTTACCAGGGCTGCCTGCATAGGGAGATTAAGTTCTTCATAGAGTTAGTGCCAGGGACAGAGCCAGTGTCAAGGGCACCATATAGGATGGCTCCGGCGGAACTGAAAATATTGAAGATAAAGTTACAGAAGCTTCTTGATTTGGGGTTTATCAGGCTTAGCTACTCGCCGTGGGATGCTTCGGTTTTGTTTGTGAAGTAAAAGGACAGGACTCTGAGGATGTGTGTAGAGGGAGTTGAACAAGTTCACTATCAAGAATAAGTACCCCTTACCAAGGTTTGATGATTTGTTTGATCAACTACAGAGAAATACGGTGTTCTCGAAGATTGATCCTTGATCTGGTTATCACCAGCTGAGGATCAAGGATGAGGATATACCGAAGACGACCTTCCGAACAAGGGAAAGCCAATGTAGTGGTGGATGCGTTGAGCCGGAGGGGCCTGGGGTAGTTATTTAGTTCTAAACAGATATCAAAAGAATTGGCTGAAGAGATGTACAGAGCAAGGATAGAGATGGTCGCCGATCGACTGGCCAATTTTACTTTACACACTACAAGAAAATGGGGTCTTTACGTACCAATTGTAAGTGTAGATAAAACTAGCCTAATGGTAGGTAATATGGTTTACCTACCAATATTGAATTGGTAGAGATTGGTAGGTAAAAGTTAGTGGGGAAAGAGTCTTTACCTACACTTATTAATACTGGTAGGTAAAAGAATCAGTGGACCCCACTAAGTTATAAATCAATTGATGAGTCATCAAATGACGTGTTTGATGACATGACATCCTACGTGTATGCTGACATGGTTTTTGTAGTTTTACGTGTCTGATGACGTGGCATCATATGTGGCATCCTACGTGGCATTCTGCGTGGCATCATATGTGGCATCCTACGTGGTGTCATTTTATTAGCCCACATAGCATTATTTTATTGGTTTGTTACACAATTTATATTTTGTTCAAATTTAATGGTTATGTGTAGGTAAAAGATAATAACAGTTATTTATAAATGTTATATATTAGAAATAAACTAGAAAAAAACCATTCAATAATAAAATGTTTAATGCTAAAATTCTTTATAATGTTCAATACTAAAATAAGTCATAAAGTTATCATTTTAAGGTTACCCCTACCAAAATAAAAAAAAAAATTCATAAAGTTCATTCCATTCCTTAGTAAATTAATGTAAATAAACTGAATCATCTATTATTGGATTCCAAATAGTGATCAACGGCTTCTTTCATAGGAAGTAGAGGTGGAACTTTCCTAGTCCTCAGTTGAGCTTCCACAATAGTATCATTAAGTTCACTGAAATGGAGAAACAAAAATGACACTAGATTAGAATAAAGCCTGAAAAAGAAACACTAGCTGGTATGAACAGATAAATATTTTTCCTTCTTAGAACAGAAGTGAAATTTGAAATCCTAGAATACATGTCAATCTCCACATTGAGAAGGTTTCATTATCTATAAATCATACATGCTAATGATATATATGAGCATACCTAACAAAGGTTGCAGCCCATTCTTGAGATGTATGAGTTGTTACATGCATGAAATTATGCTGGTGTCTCTTTTCTCTTTCATCAGCTGGCATATTCAAATGACCACGATCACGAGACTGCATTTGATTCAAAATAATGTCCAAAGCATTATCCCTTTAACAATATATTTCTACTTCAATATAAAGATATATTATTTTCTTTATTTCCTATAAAAGAGAAAACAATGAGTTCAGTTATAATTAGAATCATAAGTTGTTCTTCAGGATCATTATTTGCCCAAGAAAATTCTATTTACAACATCAATCGGCAAAGCATAGGCTGGATCTATGGCTTTCAATCCTGGATATTCAAGAAGTGAAAGTCCTGCATCAACCATATTTCATGTCATAAAAATAAAATGCAACATAAAGACCATTTAATTAGCACCTAATGAAATTCAGGGCACAAGCCAAAGAGATAACTACACTGTTTCCTAAATTCCTACGTTCAAAATTTCATAGACAAAAAAAAAATGCAAACCCATAGAAGTGATTACTCAACTATCCCCATGCGTCTCTCTCTATTGTCTTACCCTTCCTAAACTATGAAATAGTACCAATTTTATGAACAGAACTTATAATAGAGGACAAATAGTTAAATCCAAAATTTTGGCATTACAGATGCTTTCAAAATGCAATGCATCCTAGACTGTTAACTTTCATAGAGAGAGGGCGGCATGCAAATTCAAAAGAAAATGAAAGAACTCAAGTAATTTTACCAGCTACACCAAAGTATGTGTGGTAAACATCAACTGCATCATCTGGTCTATCTGAAATTCCTCCATTTTCTACATCCTGAGATTACAAAAATTAACCAAAATCCTCAGAGGTAAGAGTGAAAATGTCCCTGTTCCCAACATGATGATCTGAAAGATAAGAGTACTTTGCATAGTTATAAGATTACCTAGCAGTCTAAGATGAACTTCACAAGTTTTTCCTTGTTAATCCAATGTACTCCGTTAATCATGATCAGGCTAGAAAGGACCCACCATGAATAGCAGACCTAGTTAAGAAAACTAATTCAATAGGCTTTAACAAATATTTGTTTCTTTTGCCACTTGAGACTAGCTCAAATGATTCAACGAATAAGTGGAGGTCCAAGATGCAGGGCTCTAAATGTATCTTATTAAAAAATAAACAAAGCAATTTCTTTTTAAATAAGAATTCTACATACATCTGGAAGTGTCTCTGGGCGCCCATTAAGACCTCCAGATTTGACTTGCCGCTCACACAACCACCACCCGAGAAGGTCTTTGTCGATATGATGCAGAGACCCTGTAATAGCAAGAACTCCCACACAACAGAAAACTGCAGTGATGGTGACAAAACATCATTGTTATTCTTGACTGGACTAAATTTAACACACTGACAATATAAATCCAAAATCAAAACTTAATAAACTCATATTGCAATAGACTTGTAACTTACTTTGCCCAGCATGAGACTTTCCACCCGGTGTACATCCAAATCCACCATCCAGGTTTTTGCAACTAACTATATACTTCACAGCCTTCTCAACATTAATTTTATTCAACTGATGCACCAATGCAAGGCAGCATATTGCAATATAGGAGAATCTAATGCAATTTAAAGACAAAAAAAAATCAATGAATACTAACTTCAACAAAACAAGAGGCAAAGAAGAAAATAAGAGACAAGACTACCTTGTATCAACTTCACCCCATTCATCCCTGGAAAATGATCCATCTTCATTTTGCAGCCCAGCAACATCTGATTTAATAGCTAAGTAACGCAATAAAGTTTAATTGGACTATGCATTCAATAGTCATTACTAATAATTACCAATTTTGCTAAGTTATAAAATCTCATAAGCCAAGTAATCATCTATCCTTTTTTAAGCTAGCAAAGCTACACTACCTCCAGAATGCATAGCCAAAAATAAAATTAAACATTTGTAATAAGATGAAAGAAGATTTCTTTTCAAACTTGTGTAAAAGTAATTTGAACATAAACAAATGGTAAAAAGGATACAATTTGACACCTTCTCAATGTCTAGAACATCAAGCTTGTCAAAGAGGGCTAAAACTTGCACAACACTTAGGGTATACATTACATGTGGATCATGCCCAATGTTACCACCAAAACCACCTGTATAAAAATAAATAAATAAGGCAGAGAAACTAATTAGTGACCACTTTCTCCATAGCAATAACAACTTTAAGTTTTCTGTCTTAATCCATTCCTCGTCATCTAAAAGCCAATATATATATAAAAAAAAAATCTTCAAAAACATCTTTTTACAAACCTGACTCATGTTGACAACTTATGAGCCATGAAATAATTTGATCAACATCCAAAACATGAAGCTTTCCCAATAAGTCAAGAGTGGTGAGCCCCCAATATGCTCCATTCATTCTCAAATGCTCAATCACCACAGATTCAAATGACCCTTTTTTCTGATTTCAACAGATTTCACATACCTTTAGATATACAAACGCTATTCGATATGAGGGTGTAATTTGGGATAGAACAGACCTTTTCCACTGATACAATGTAATTGGCATGCTTCTCCGCCGCTAACTCTCCCATCTGCAAATTAAGCTTCAGTAACTTTATTTCATTTCCCTTTTATGAGACCTGAACATAACATGTCCGTGTACATATATATATATATGTGTGTGTGTGTGTGTGTGTGTGTGAAAAAAAGAAAAGGCTTACATTTGAGAAATGAAATTGATCTGCCAAGAAAAGGTTTTACTTCAGTAAAGCACGGTTCTGTAGAGACTTGGTTATTTTATGAAATCAGTGGCGAATCCTGAGTTGGTTTTAAAGAGGCCTCGACTAAGAAATCAAAATACACTCTAGTCTAAACTTCTCTAGCACGCTCTTAAGCAACTTGAATGCATAATAAAAAAAATAGCAACAACTCTAATTTTTATGCTATCAACTATATTACTTTCAGCAACAATATATACATGTATATATCATATTTACATATAACAACACAGAGAGATACCATGGGCGAGAGGTGAGTTACCGTAAGCGTAAGTGGGAGAGAGAGATCAAACCCAGCTGTTCCCCAAAGCCCCCACAACGTACGTAGATCCCCATCCCTGCCATTGAGCCCGCATCTGAGACGAGGAAGACCACGAGCCCAGACCCACACCTCTTCCCTGTGCCCTTCTTCAAACTAGAGGCTCGGGCTAGTCGGAATCTCGCCAGAAAGTGCAAGAGGAGGACGACTTCGGACCATTGGTTGACAGCCCTGGGCAGTGCGTATGGTAGTGAGCTCGTGGGGGTCGACGTTTCGAGGGCCGACGGTTCGATTGGGCTGGCGCGTGTATGGCTCCGGCGATGGGACGATGACCATTCGGGCCTGGCAGAGGCAACACAGTAGTCAGAGAGAGAGAAAGAGGGCTTCGGGGAAGATAGAGGAAAAGAGGAAAAGAGAAGCTTTATGTTTCAGATTTTTTTTTTATTTACAAATTTTCTTATTTATTTAATTACAAAAAATCTGATACCTAATACACAATTTCTTTTTTATTTAAATTAAAATCATCTTGTGTGTGGCTGAAATAAATACTCAAATATATGTTATTTATATTTTTTCCAACTATGTACACATCATATTATTTACTCCACATAAGCTTCCAAATAAGCATTTATAATAAAATAATATAATGAAAATAAAAAATGGGGGGAAAATTGAGCGGGAATGGTTAAAAAATTTCCCTCCATAATATACGTAGGTAAAAATCATTACCTACTGATATTATTGGTAGGTAAAGCTATGTTCCGAAATATAATATAATGGACTAGCATTTACCTACTAATATTATCTACCAATAAATATTGGTAGGCAAAACCCTACTTTCCCTACCAATATATATTGGTAGGTAAAATATTGGTAGGTAAAGATCAGATTTCTTGTAGTGACAGTCTACCCTCCTGGAGAGGATAAAAGAGGGTCAGATGGATGATGCACAGTTATAGGAGGTTAGAGGGAATGTCCTAGTTGGAGTGGCTAAGGATTATTTTATTTCGGAGACAGGTCTACTACTATATAAGGGTCGGAATTGTGTTATGATGGATATGGGTATTAGATGAGAGATACTTGACGAATCCCATACTACACCATATTCACTCCATCCATGAACCACGAAGATGTATCAGGTTCTACAGACTTTATACTGGTTGCTCGGGATGAAGAAGGACGTAGTTGAGTACATGGCCAAGTGCTTAACTTGTCAGCAAGTGATGGCTGAGCATCAACAACCAGCAGGGTTGCTACAACCTTTGGGCTTTCCTTAGTGGAAGTGGGAAGATATTACCATGGATTTTGTGGGAGGTTTACCCAGGACAGTGGGACTGCATGACTCAGTGTGGGTGATAGTAGAAAGATACACCAAGTCAACTCACTTTCTACCAGTAAGGACGACCTATGCTGTGGACCAGTACGCGGAGTTGTATGTGAGGGAGATTGTTCGTCTCCATGGGGTTCCTAAATCTATAGTATTGGACCAGGATCCCATTTTTACCTCCAATTTTTGGGGTGGTTTGCAGAAGGCTATGGGGACTCAGTTGAAGTTCAGTACAACCTTTCATCCTCAGACAGATGGACAATCTGAGAGGACAATCCAGGTATTGGAAGATGTGCTTAGGGCGTGTGTATTGGACTTTGATGGGTCTTGGAGTAAGTACCTTCCATTGATTGAGTTTTCATACAACAATAGCTATCAATCAATGATTGGAGTAGCTCCATACGAGATGTTGTATGGAAGAAGATGTAGATCACTCATTCATTGGGATGAGATGGGTGAAAGGAAGTATTTGGGATCAGAGTTGGTTCAGAAGACTAATGAAGCTATTGTGAAGATCTGAGCTCGAATGCTCGCTTCGCAGAGCAGACAAAAGAGCTACACTGATCCTAAGTGTAGGGACGTGGAGTTCCAAGTAAAGGACCACGTGTTTCTGTGAGTGTCACCACTAAGAGAGGTGAGGAGGTTTGGGAAAAAGGGCAAGCTGAGCTCTAGATTCATAGGACCTTTTGAGATCCTAGAGAGGATTGGGTATGTGGCCTATAGATTGGCACTGCCACCATTGTTATCAGGGGTTCACGACATATTCCACATTTCTATGCTACAGAAGTACATCTCAGATACAAATCATGTGTTGAGATATGAGGAATTGGAGCTACAGACAAATTTTTCATATGAGGAACGACCAGTTCATGTCCTAGACAAGAAAGATAATGTTCTGAGGAACAAGACGATTCCTCTGGTCAAAGTATTATGGAGGAATAACAAGGTCGGGGAAGTGACATGGGAGCTTGAGTCACCTATGCGGGATCAGTACCTCGAGTTTTTCAGGTAAATTTTGAGGACAAAATTCTCAGTAGGAGGGGATAGTTGTAACGACACAAAATTGCTAATAGGGCTTAGTGCCTCGATTAGCATGTAGGGAGGACATAATTGGATATATGTATGTTTAATTGGTTAAATGTGTGATTATGTGGCATGCATGATTTATATGATTATGTGAGTATGTTATATGCATGTTTATGAGTATTAAATATGCATGAGGGCCCTTTATCGTTCATAAGGGAATATTTGTAATTTTGGCCCGTTAGGGCATAAATGTGATTATATGTGATAAATGGTTGAGACCACATTTTTATGTGGATATATTTGCAGTATATGGCTCGAGACAGTCCCAGTGAGCAGATTAGCGAAATAGTCACAGTCGGGTTTAATACCCGACTCGGGGGGGGGGGGGGAGCCTAGGGGTATTTTGGGAATTTAGAGAATACTTTGGGGTTTATTGAGTAATGAGAAAGTATTTGGTAGTTAGTTAGGCATGACAGGATTAATTGACAATAATTAGGATGACTTGAGGAATAAGCGGGAAATGGGGGCAAAATGACCATTTTGCCCTTAGGGTAGTTTGGACTTTTTAGTTAAAGGATAAGTTCAGTGTGATTTAGGGAAACAGCCAAAACCTATCTGATACTTACAGAACACACTCTCTCTCTCTCTCTCATCATTCACGTTTTCTCGTCCTCTCTCTAGAACTAAGGGGAACTTGGAAGCTTGAAGGAGAAAAGCCAAGGAATTGAGCTGAGTTTGGACTGGAAAAAATCTAAGGAATTGAGGCTAGAAATAGATAGAGTTAACTGGGGAATTCAAGCCACAAAATGAGGTAAGTTTCGAATTGTAATTGTTGAATTATGTTGAAATAATGTTAGAGTTTAGAGTTTGCATGAATTCTAGATGGTGATTGGTTATGGGTGCTTGATGGGTGCAAGGTAATTGTTATAAAGTGGATATGATGTTTAGGTTATAAGTATAGGAATTCTGGGCCTAAATCTAGGTTTGGTTGATGATTGGAGTTGAATTTTGAGGTTTAGGCTCAAGGAAAATGCAGGAAAAATGCTAGTTTTCTAGGTTTGGGGGCTCGAGCCACGACCTTGTTCTTCAGGCGTCGTGGCCCGTATGCTTGAGGAGGTTGGAGGGCTTCTGTTTTGTCTAGGTGCGATGCGATGCAAGGTATAGTGCAATATGGCCCATTTCCTTCAGCGCGCTGTGACCCTTAAGGGGTTGGGTCGTGGCTCAAATGAAAATTTGGGCTATTTAAGGGTTTTAAGCTCGGGGAGGCTTAAGGATTCAAACCTAAGCACTCGAGACAAATTCTACTACACGGTTTAGTAGAATTCGAGGTCCTGGAGGCTAGTACTTGTTTCCTAAACATTTATTTGGATTAGAGATTTAGAGTTACCCATTGACACTGTGACTAGGTTTATCGCTAAGGCTTAGGACTGAGGATCGTGCTCGAGACCGTCCTTTTAATTCTCTGCTCGGGATTCGAGGTAAGAAAACTGCATCCTTGTGGTTGTGAACATGACTGAGGTTCCCAATAACTGAATACATGTACTGTGTAATTGTACGATTGTTATGTTATATGAGAATGAACGACCTAAGGGTGCCGGGGCTGGTGATAAGCATACTGAACGTAGCTTGGCCTAAGTGAGTCGGGGTCAGCTAGATAAACAGAGGGCTCGGCCTAAGCTTTCCAACCCTAAACACTTGTGAAATTGATTAAGATATGAAATTGAGATTATATGTGTACTATTGGTTAGTTTAATGCTTGTACTGTGCTATATAGTTGAGTTGATTGAGTAAAGATTGATTGAATTCTACTGTTGCTATATGTGTTTGTTGTTTATGGTTTTCTTGATGGGCCTTGGCTCACGGGTGCTACATGGTGCAGGTAAAGGCTAAGGGATGCTGGACCAACCATGAGTTGGAGAGCTCTGGGGTGAAGTGTACATAGTCAATTGCTCGTTCGCCACAACCGAGGGAGAGTACAGGGACAGAGCGCTAAAACTTGTGTTTTTCCATTAGAGTGTAAATTATCACTTATACCCTGTTTATGGGATCCCATGTCTTAAACATCCATTTTAATTAAAATTAACCGTTTATGATCAAAATCTTTAACCCTTACCTGATGATTGACCTTAGGATCACATTTTTGTTCAAATGACTTGATTAGCAAGTCTTGCACTATTTCAAATACACAGTGTAACGATCTTGGTTATCCAGGGCATTACACCATGCTCGGTACACCCGAGCAAAATGGTGTTGCAAAAAGAACAAACCAAACACTATTGGACATGGTGAGGAGTATGTTGAGATTGATTAAATACATGGTGGAATTGTTTAGGCACGAAGAGGTGCTAAAACAATAACGAATCCACAGAAGTCAACAAGTGAAAGTTGACTTTGAGTATAGGCATTTTTATATCAAAATTTTGGGTCCAAAATATTTCTTTGGAGTATATAAGAGTACCCAAAAATTTTGGGAGCATTTGGAGATGTTTTGAGACACCTCATGGAGTCGTATTATAGAGGCATTAGTGATACGTTACCTTCTAGGAGGCGACACATTTCCTGGGCTCTCAAAACCATGAGAGAGAGAAGTAACAGGCAAAGTGTCACCTGGTACAGGGCGACGTATCGCCTGGTGCCAAGTGACGCGTCGTCTGCGTTGTTACAGAAAGTCCGTACAGTTACATAAAATAGCTCCAAAACTTAAATTAAAATACTCTAATCTCATTGGTTGAGTCGAATGAGGATCCTATACTATTTAATGGGTTCATATGAGTTAATTGATGAATTGATCACTCACCTCTCTCTCTCTCTCTCTCTCTAGCTATCAAGATTACTAGTTTTCTCCAAGAAACTCATCAAGCATTGCTTGACTTGTATGAGTTTCAAGGCTCGTTAAATCTCAAATCTCATTATACTTAGTTGAAGCTCCAAGCAATAAGGGAAGACTTGGAATGAGATTTTGGACAACAATATTCTTATTGTATATAAGCCTTAGAAGTTCCTCAAGTTTGAAGATTCAAGTTGCTCTAAATCAAAGGTTGTATCTGTCTAACCCTAACTTTGTTTTGTGTTACATTATTGTGTTTTCATTGTTAGTATTGATAATTAAATGTTTCTAAGTTCATCTTATCATCATTTAATCATTTATTTTCTGATATTCAAGATTCACATTCATATCATGAACATGTTTTTTTTTATTATCAAGATTAATATTCATACTTTGAATAAGGTTCTTGCTTAGCTTTTAGGGTTTCAAATATTGAACTATTCCCATCATTAATTGTTGATTTTAAAAGTGTAAAGCCATATATTCCCAATAGAGTATGCTTAGTAGCAACTCCAAAATTCCTAAATCCTTGTGGACTGAAGCTCTAAAAATTGATGTGTACATATTAAACCGTGTTCCAACCAAGGGTGTCTCAAAAACGCCTTTTGAAATATGGAAAGGTTGGAAACCGAGTGTCCAATGTACACATTTTTGGATGCCCGTCTCAAGTTAGGGTATATAATCCATAAGAAAAGAAACTATCCTTAGGACCATCAGTGGGTATTTCAATGGATATGTTGAAAGGTCCAAAAGTTACATATTCTATTGTCCATCTCATAGCACTATGATTGTTGAATCAAGAAATACAAAATATCTTGAAAATGACTTGATTAGTGGGAGTGATCAATCAAATGAATCAAATTCTAAGAAAGATCATTCAGAACCTTCCACCTCAGGATCAAGATTGACAATGGTTCAAAACATCCCTCAAGTTCAAACGGATGTTGAACAACCACATCAAGTCATTGAAAATCCACAAGTCAATGATGAAGTTCCAATGGTTCAAGTTGTTCATGACTTACCTAAATTGATGAATAACCAGATGAACCACTAGCTCCCCAAGAGCCTGCTGGTGTAGCATTAGAAAGATACACTAGAACGACAAAACCGACAATTCATAGTGACTACATTGTGTATTGCAAGAATCTGACTACAATATTAGAGTCGAAAATTATCTAGAAACATTTTCACAAACCATGGATAGTCAAGAATTGAAATTGTGGTACAATGCCATGAATGAATAAATGATTTCTATGAAGAGCAACGAAGTCTGGGATCTTGTTGAGTTGCCTAATGGGGTGAGGTCCATTGGGTGTAAATAGGTCTTCAAACAAAGAAATACTCATTATACAACAATGAGAGACATAAAGCGAGATTTGTTGCTAAGGGACTCACTCAAAAGGAAGGAATTGATTACACAGAGACATATTCTCTTGTTTCTAAGAAGGATTCCCTTAGAGTAATCTTGACATTAGTTGCTCTTTTCGAGTTAGAGCTTCAACAGATGGATGTGAAAACTGCTTTCCTAAATGGTGACCTAGAGGAGGAGGTATACATGAAACAACTAGAAATATTCTCCTCTAGTGATTGTGAGCACTTGGTATGCAAGATAAAAAATCCCTCTATGGATTAAAACAAACCTCCCACCAATGGTATTTAAAATTCCATGACGTCATCTATTCCTTTTGGTTTGAAGAGAATGTCATGGATCAATGTATATACCAGAAGGTTAGTGGGAGTAAGTGTTGGGAGAGTGAAATAACACTACCACAAAAAATAGAATCTACACAAAATTTGGATTGACAGAGACTTAAAAAATATTGAGAAAGAACTTGCAAACCCAAGTAGATCGACGAAGTTCTTCAATCTTTGATGGAGTTTTAAAACCCTAGGCAAGACCACCACTTTCTTTGAGCAAATCCTTCAAGCAAATAATAAACTATAAAACCAAGGCTTATACACGTTGAGAAACACTGTCCTAATACTCTATTTCCCAACCACCATTGATGCTTGAGGCCTTCTCTTGAGGAAATGAGGATTGAGATTGAACAAGCCTTCAACTCTCTAAGTCAAGCACTTTCTTGGAGAGTTCTTGGAGAAAACTAGAGATTCTTGGAGCTAGAGAGAGAGAGGGTAGAGAGGGATTGGAGAGAGTGATCAAGTCTTCCAAATCACTGTTTTTGACCCATATATAGAATAGGCACCGACATTAGGTCTAACCAATAAGATTATACTTGTAAAACACGTAATTTAGAGCATTTACGTAAATCCATGTAATACAGCAGGCGATGCATCGCCTGCTAGGGTTTCTGGAAACCCTAGCCTTTAGGCAATGTGTCGCCTCTTGGGTGGTGACGTATCACCACCCTCTCTTACTTTGGACACTTCTAAAGGTCCCAAAAATGTTCCAAATGCCACCAAACTTTTTGGGAACTCTTAGATACTTTTATGTATCACTTTGGACCCAAATTTGCATTTTATTAGTGCCTACAATTTGAAACTCAAATTTACATCTTCACTATGTGAATTCTACTAAGTGTTTATATATTGATTGTATTTTAACACTATCATTTGTATTTAACCAATCATAACAGTAAGATTTGTTTTCTTGTTTTATATGTGGACAATATTCTTCTTGCAACCAATGATATGGGTTTTCTCCATGAGGTGAAATGATTCCTCTAAAAGAATTTTGAGATGAAGGATATGGGTGATGCATCTTATGTCATTAACATTAAGATCTATTGAGATAAATATCAAGGTATTTTAGGTCAATCTCAAGAAGCCTACATCAAGAAAGTTTTAGAGAGATTTCAAATGAAAGATTGTTCAACAAGTTTTTCTCCTATTGTAAAGGGTGATAAATTAAATTTAATCCAGTATTCAGATAATGGTCTGGAAATGGAAGAAATGAAGAATATTCCTTACGCTTCTTCTGTCGGAAGCCTGATGTATTCTTAAAACCTGACATTGCATTTACTGTCAGAATGATGGGATGATATCATAATAACTTAAGTTTAGACCACCTAAGAGCTACATACAAAGTAATGAGGTATCTTTATGATACCAAGGAATACATGCATATATTGAGACAAACTGACAATCTGGAAATAGTTAACTACTCATATGCAGACCTATTCGGTTATATTGATTCACACAATTCAACATTTAATTATGTTTTATATTTACTAGTAGAGTTATGTCACGAAAAACCCTCATTGCTATTGGGAATATATGACTTTACACTTTCTAAATCAACAATTAATAATGAGAATATTCAATATTACAAACCCCGGATGCTAATCAAGAACCTTATTCAAAGTATGAATGCAAATCTTGAAATTAAGAAACTAAGTGATTAAATGAGTATAAGATGAACTTAGAAAGATTTAATCGTCAATACTTAACAACATAAATACAATAGAATAACACAAAACAAAAAGTTAAGGTTAGATAGATACAACCTTTTGTTTTGAGCAACTTGAATCTTCAAACTTGGGGAGCTTCTAAGGCTTATACACAATAAGAATATTGTTGTCCAAAATCTCTATTACAAGCCTTCTGTAGCACCCACATTATTTTGATATAATATAGCCAATAATCACATGATTGCATTGCATTACATATCATACAATATGTATAATTTGAGCATATGCATATTCTTATAAGTGTTTTCATGTATAAGTATAAAAGTTGTGTATGTGATGTCTATATGTATGCTCAATATTATTAACCTTGTGGCATTTGAGTTGTCTTTTATGGGTGTTTGATGTGCTCAAGATATAAGAAAGTATGAAAAATATGGACAGGACATGGAATTAAGTGGTGAAAGTGAGATATAGAAGGCAAAATAGGTTAAGTAGTGAAAAATAGTACAATGTCGATTACTAGTATTTCGGTGTAAAATTGAGTATTTATGGATTTACCAAATGTAATCGAGGTATGATTAAGGTCTCATTGATGATGTAAAAATGGTTTTAGAACCATTAGATCAATTCTTGATGGGAGGTATACATAATCAGTGGTATTGATGCAAAGTCAAAACTAGCTTAGCATAAGTGTGCTACGCTCGATCGGGTAAGCATAACTATTGGGTATGAAGTCATATGGACCTAAGGTTTGGTGTGAGTATTTTACACATAAGGATAATAGGCCTAGCAGATGATTAAGTCGAAATTATTGAAGTGATAAGGTTTTCATAAGTCAAAAGGTGAAATGATGAGATGAAAGGTGTCAAATTTTGATACAATAAGGCTAAATCATTGAAAATAAGGAATTTTCATCAACCTTATCACTTTGCACGACCATTATTCTGAAAAACAGAGAGAAAATAAAACCAAAAACCATTTCTTGGCTGGTTTGAAGAAATTCTAAGGAGATCCAAGTGAAAGCAAAGCCAAAGAAGTAGATTAAGCTTAGTTCTAGCCTTTTTATGGTAAGTTCTTGTACTTGGAAGTTAAACCATGTTTTTGAATTTTGCTGAGAGCTTATCTATGGTATTTTATATTTTCTAAGATATTTATTGGTGGTTTCCAAGTGGTTTGAGGTTTAGAAAAGCTTGAAGAGATTGTTTTCGTCGAAAGTTGCTCGGTAAGTGAAATTTTGTGTTTTATGAGGTTTTTGGGGTTCTTGGAGTACAAGCTTATTTTTGGTTATTTGATTGAGTTTATAAGAGAGTATATATGTTTATAAATGTTTGAATAGATGTGGAGACTCATTTAATTTAGGTGATGATCTAGGAAATTAGAATTTTATCAAAATCGATATATGATAACTTTATGATGAATTATGTTGGTATTTGGGATATATATGATTATGGCAGGTTATTTGATGTTGATTATTGGTTGATTTTGATATTTGAGGATAGCTAAAATTAAGGGGAAACTCTGTCAAAATTTCTCCAAATGTCTAAGATAAATCTAATGCTCGATCTAGGTGGTTTAAGGCATTTTAGGCATGTTTTGGATATGAAATTTGATATGATGTTTTATGGGTATTTTTAAATGAGAGTTCAATGTATTACTGCCATCATTATGATGAGAAATTCATGCCATTGTCAGGATAAGCACATCAATACCTAAGACATCACTTGTTACACGGTGAAATATATTTTGGACAAAAGGTAAGTAAAGTACTCAACTGCAACACAAGAATTACATGTTATGTGAAAGTATGCATTATATGAATATTTTGTGAGTAAGTGGTATTAACATACATTGACACTTCATCATAAATTTGTATGCATGGCATAATAGTGATATGGTAAATTATTATATGATATAAGACCATGCATGATATTATGATGATTAATTATATGATGCCTTTGCAAGTTTTGTGCAACATAAAAGAAAGTTGTAATAAGAAGTTTAAGTTCAGTGCCACTGTTTTGAAAAGGCAAATGAAAGTGTTAATAAGTGTAAACGGAGGCCTATAGTAGGCTTATAGTGGCTGCCCAATAATTTGGGCTAGGTTTTAGTGAACCAATAATATTGTTTGCCATGTTTCCATTTTATTTCTCCTCCATATGAGTTATTGTTATATGTATTGACACCATAGTGTGTGGCCGCCTTAACTCTTGAGCCCGACGGGGCAACGATGGAATAAGGTTTTTAATGTGCCCTACTGTGGTGATGGCTAGCCGGAGGAGAACCCATGGGATTTTGTATTATATGTGTAACAAGCCCTGCAGGCATTGACCAATTCAAACAGTTTGCACAATATTAAGGGGCCCAAAATTTAAAAAGAAGTTGTGTATGTCCATTGATATTGGGTAATCATTAGCATTGCATGCATTACTTTGCTTACTGAGCTTTAGGCTCACAGTTGTCTTGTGTTGCAGGTAGAGAAAGAAATGTGTGAATGACATGAGGAGAACTGAAGCATGGTCCTGACCCTGATTTGTACATATGAACATATCGACCTTTTTGTGGGTTATTTCAGTTATCAGTGAGATGTTTGTAATAAAGTGTGAAGTTATGTTTTGAAAACAAATTGGGTTATTTAATACTTATGTATAATATGTTTGAGACCCACTTTATGTTTAATGTAAATAATGTGAAATAAGTTTTCAAGTTTAAAAAAAAAAAAATGTCCAGACTTTTGCAGTAATAAATTATGATATAGTTTTAAAACGTAACACCTCAAATATGGTTTTAACTAAAATAAGTGAGGGTGTTACAAGTTGGTATCAGAGCGCTATGGTTAAAATGTTCTTGTAGACCGTTCATATGTACACATTGAGGAAAGGATAATGCTCAGTTCATCTGTAAGTTTTATGTGTGCATTTATTATGTGCTAGTTGCATGCATCATGTGCTTTATTGACTAAATGACATAAGCTATGGACATTTTGTCTTAAAAGATATATAATTTCACAGATGGATCGTGAACATGGAATGGGGGCTACTGAAGGCTCTTGCAGTAATAAATATGAACAAGAAATGACTCAACTTCGAGCGGTAGTGAATAGACAGGCTGAACAAATTGAGAAGTTATTAGCAGAACAACGACAAAGGCAAGCACCAACACCACCTACTGAAACTCCAACACCTCCACAAGCTCCACCTGCAGTGCACCCCATGGAACCATTATATGAACGGTTCCGAAAACAACGCCCACCAGTATTTGAAGGTAGCACTGACCCACTTGACGCACAAGACTGGAAGAGTTCTTTAGAAGACATCTTTAAGTTCATGCAACTAAGTGACAGGGAAAAAGTTTCTTGTGCTGTACATACACTTAAAAAGGATGCTAAGATCTGGTGGGAAGTGGTTAAGCAGACTAGAGAAGTGAATCAGATGACTTGGGCAGAATTTGAACTGGTCTTCAACGAAAAGTTTTATAATGAAGCTGTGTTGACTGCTAAAGTAAGTGAGTTCACTAGATTACAACAAGGGAATCTTTCAGTGGTCAAGTACGCAAGGACATTTGACCGGTTAGCCAAGTTTGCACCAGACTTGGTTAACACTGAAACTAATAGAGTGAATCGCTTCCTGGAGGGTCTGCAACCAGAATTGGCTAGAGATGTGGATATGGGACGTACAGGGCCTCTTTCTTATGCTTAGGCTGTGGAGAAAGCTTTGAGAGCTGAACAAAGAGAAGAAAAGATAACAAAAGCTAAAGCTGCTACTAGCATGCCTCGTAGAGACACTCCATTCAACAAAGAACAAAGCCGCTTTCACAATGACAACAAAAGAAGGGCCCAGAATTTCCAATTTAGACAAGGACAGAATAAGAAATTTGAAGGAGGTCAGCAAAACGGGCAATCTGGATTCCAACAAATGCCACGATGTCAAACTTGTGGAAAGAATCATTTCGGGGAGTGCAGGCTTTTAACTAAAAGCTGCTTCAAATGTGGCAAGGGGGATCATTTTATCAAAGATTGTCCATTGATGAAGAACCAAAAAATGAAGGATGAACCTCAAAGGACAAATGCTAGGGTGTTCACGATTACTCAGGCTGATGCTGATACCAACAACTCTGTTGTGTCAGGTGATATTTTTGCATCTGGTATTCTCACTCATGCATTAATAGATTCAGGTGCCACGCATTCATTTGCATCATTGACATATGTATAAAGGTTGGGTAGATCGTGTGAAAAATTGTCAGAAGTTTTTAGTACAATGTTACCATCTGGAGAGATTTTGTATTCTACTCATTGGTTGAGGGGGGTTCCTATTTGCATTGATGGTAGGGAATTATATGCTGATCTAATAATGTTAGAGATGCATGATTATGAGGTGATTTTGGGTATGGATTCGCTTTCAAAGTATAATGCCACTATTGATTGTAGAAGGAAAATAGTGATCTTTAAGCCTTCGGAGGAAGATGAGTTTATGTTTACTGGAGCGACATCAAAAAGTTGCATTCCATTAATTTCTGTTATGAAGGCCAGGCGACTGTTGGAAAGTGGATGTGTGGGTTATCTCGCCAGTGTGGTTGACACGTATAAGGAGCAAAAGTTAAAACCGGAAGATGTACCGGTAGTTAGAGATTTCTTAGAAGTATTTCCAGAAGATTTACCGGGATTGCCTACAGACAGAGAAATTGAATTTGTGATTGAGCTACTTCCTGGTACAGCCCCTGTGTCCAAGGCACCTTATAGAATGGCACCAACACAACTAAATGAATTAAAGATACAGTTGTAAGAACTTCTGGATAAAAAGTTTATCAGGCCTAGTTTTTCACCATGGGGAGCTCCGGTGCTATTTGTGAAGAAAAAGGATGGGACAATATTGTGATTAATTGACTAATATTCTCAATATGATCAAACATTAATTGAGTTACTCAATTCCATATATTGAGTTACCCAATATTTCATATCCTATTGTGGCAAAGACCTTGATGGATGGTCTCACCTATATAAATATAGGGTCTGGCCCCCAAGCTCAACACTCATTTCTCATACTCCATTTAAAGAGCTAGTGAGAGCTTGGAAGTCATTTATCCTCAATAATACTCTTTTATTTTCTTTTTGCAGATTTAAAGCTATTAGATCAAGATTATCAAAATCAATGACTGGAGGTATACTCTAACGATCCTCCTTAATTTTGTGACAATCATATACAGTCTATTCTGCATATTAAGATTGTTATGCATCTAGATAATTTTCTTACAATAAATTGCTACTTAAAGAAAAATGACTTATACCATAGTATTATATTTTTGGAGAAAACAAATAGGAATATATTAATTTTATGCACTCATGTATGAAGTATATTATAGGACAACACAAATAGGATTGAAAATATATTTATTTTATAGTAAAAAAATCAACAAAATATATAAATCATACCTAAACAAAACTCTACAATATAAGTATTTATTTTTACACGTCAACAAATAAAAACAATTAAACTCGAATTAAGCAAAATATTATAATTCTTAATTTTTTTAGACTATATAAAAAGTATGTATTTAACGATTTTTCTTAATTTTAACGGTTTTTTTTATTAATTTTAACGAAATATTACAAATATTGAATGGAATATACCTTTAATATTTAATAATTATATTAATATAAATTCAAATATTATTATAATAATATTGAATACAAGACTAGATATTTAATAATTATATTAATATAAATTTAAATGTTATAAAATATAATTATTATAATAATATATAATACAAGACTAGATATTTGATAATTATACATATATATATATAAAGAAGAGCATCAATGAGATGACGTGTCATTCTAAAAACTCTTCAAACTATTCTATCTATTTTCTCATTTAATCTATTTTTTTTATTCATTTTATAGATTATAATAATAATAATAATAATAATAAATGTAATTTTTCAAATTTAAAGGAGATATTTATAAGATATTATTATTTCAAGATATAGATAAATATTTCTTTGTAAATCTATATATATTCTAAATATTATTTATTAATCTCATATTTTCCTCTACTGTAATTTCTTTTCTTTTTTCTCTTTTTCTCTCTAAATTCTTTCAATTTCAATTTTCAATGAATTCAAATTCATATTTCCAAATTTGATTGATTTACATGTTAACGATAACACAATCCTCTCGGGTATTTATTCAACTATTAATGTTTGTTCATCTTTAAAGTTTGAGTATTTATTCAATTATCAATGTTTGTTAATCTTTAAAGTTTTTATTTTAATTTATTGATCTTGATATTCTAACATCTTCATTTTATTTTTCTATCACGTTTTAGATGTTATTGGGTGTCTATGTTGTCTGGGTGATATTGAGATTGTTGGAGGTGATTGGGAAAAAAGAGACATCAACATTTTAAGAAATTAGTAAGTATAAGTTAATCGATAAATCTTCAAATAGATTCTCTAGCATCATTAATCGAAAGATTTTCCACCATCTCCAATGGTGTGAAATTCTAATACATTTATATTTATTTAATTTCTATTATTATTATTATTATTATTATTATTATTCAAAATGAATAAAAAATAGAAAAAAAATAATAAAATTGATACAATCATCTTATTTTTTATTTGTGGTTAGTTAATTTACTATTATTATTTTAAATTTAAATAAGATATTAAATTTTTTATTTATAATATGTTCATATCTATTTTTGTAGACTTTTTTTAAAAATTAAAGATATTTTATAAAAAAAAATATCTTTTTGTATATGAATATAAATTTAAATTTAAATTTAAATAATTATTTTTTAAATTAATTAAATATTATTCTTGATGGATATTATTATTATTATTATTATTATTATTATTATTATATGTGAAGTTTTGGAATAATTTGAATTGAATCTTATAATTATGATACAAAAGCCTATAATTTCTCTCAATATTCCTTCTCTTTTTTTCGAAAGAGATACAAGTAAATAGAATGGAAAAAATCTAAATTTACCATCCCATCAAAATATGCTGCTACATAGAAAATTTCATATATGTATATGTATTGTAATATATTTTAGTAGCAATAGTATATAATAACTAATCACACCTGCCAGCTTCTAAAACTAAGAAGTATGAATAATGTCACAGATCAATAACATATTCACACATTTAGGAAATCACTATACAAGATAAACAATAATCATGTCCAGAAATCCAATTCATCAAATCTAAATGAAGTAAACAGTCTCTATGCATAAATGAACTTGATAATAGAAAGCAAAAAATCCTTAAAACTTGGCTTTATAGAATTAAGTTACTCAAGTTTTATTTGTTCCTAAGCTCAAATAATCAACTAATCAAAATCTGGGATACTGCCATTGCCTTGACAATAATGTGATAAGCAAATTTAAGCAATTTTATTTGGCAAAACCATAAATAAAACCTATAAAGTTCGTCGTCAGATATATTTTAAATGACAATGTCAAAATAGGAAAATGTCACACATTTTTTTTTAAATAAAAGGAGAATTCAAGTCAAAATCTCTAATTTATTTCTAATTTTTGTACATTTTTTATTCTATTTTATTTTATTTTACTTATGATTATTAAATAATTAAAAAATATATATATCTAAAATCATCAATAACGGCAATGCCTCTTCCATAACTCTTTTTTTTTTTAATATTTATTAATAACTAATTTGTTACATCCAGATTTCAAGACCTTAGATTGTGACCTCGAAAGCTGGACTCATCAAGTATTTTTGGAATCATGCCTTTTTTTAAAAAAAAAAAACAACCCTGATTTTGTACCCGATATCTTGGTGTGCAAGATATGTACTCTGAGATTTGAAATCCCAGAGAATGATCTATATTTGAACCTTTTCACACAAGAACTGGGTTTGAATCTAATGTCTATCAGTCAAAGCATCCTGGTGCATTAAACTAATGAATAGACCAAAAATAAATCCTAGTGCCCACGGTGCAACAGAAGCATAAACATGCATAAAAAAAAGGGCAACGCAAAGAAGCCATGAACAGAAAACTTACACAATGAAGCTGGCGGGTACTGAGAAATCGAAGACCGAAGGAGTGGTTACAAGAACGACCTCGCGGAGTCGAATAAGCCAACGTTATTTTGTTTTCTTGGTTTGGAGAACATGCAAGAACCAGGACAAATCGAACTCTGGTTTTTTCTTCTTTTTTTTCTTTCTAAAAGCACAAATGAAAGTAAAGTGGGGAAGACGATGGGGATGTATATATAGGCCCCTAGAAATATCAAAGGCCAAATTGTTTTGAGCCGTTGGCCATATTTCGTATCCAATCCAACGGTCAGGGACAATTGATTCGATGGTACTATACAAGATGGCAGACGGATAGGCGTGGGCAGGTTTCCAAGGTACTCAAGTACTTTGAGTGATCAATACCCAGCTGACGTGTGTCCACACTCATGTATATTTGATGGTACGGTTCCCAATAAAAGTAGTTCAAAAGTTTCCTTCTCGTAGGACTCGAACTAATATTTTTTAGGGGGAAAAATGTTACACCCAGATTTTGAAACCTGAGATTGTGACCTCGAAAGCTGGACTCGTCAAGTATGAGCTTGAGATATATAAAACACATGTTTAAGGTCAAACCTCCGAGGAAAGTTGGCAATCTCGAAGACATGTAACCTCGAGATTCTTTCCAGGCTCGAAAGGCATAGCATCGGGATACATCCGTTACCGAGTGCCTTCAGATCGAATAGTCCGAGCTTAAAGAATGCAAGCTCGAATCATGACAGCCTCGATAGAATTTATCTGCTTCGAGCAGGTCTTAGAATAAGATAGCCAGTTTGTAACCTGTATGTAAACCTTGACTGATGCGATGTTGATTGCGGATCTCGGAGATTTGATGAATCATCTGATGTAACACGCTTTGTACATTTAAAGATATTTATTGTTGTAACGTCCCGACATTAAAGGGATATTAACAAGTCTATTATCCGTTTTCCTGGTCTTCAGGGGACGTTTCCTTGTATATAGGAGTTACAACATTTAATATCATTATTTCAATTAATAAGCAAGAGTATCTTCCCGAAATATGTGGGAATGAACTCTGAAAACTCTCTATAAATAGAGAGGTCATGAACACTTGTAAAGGACTGATCTTTTGCTATTTTGAGAGAAACTCTGGAGAATTCATCTCTGAAGGATTTCCAGAAAACTCCAAGTCTTAATAAAATTGACTCGTGGACTAGGCAGAGTTAACTGCTGAACCACGTAAAACTCTTGTTGTTCTACCATATTATTCATATGCACCATAGTTCATATTATTTAATTTCCCTACATTTTAAGTTGACAAAAAATGGCGTCAACAGTTTGGTGCTTTCGTTGAGAGTCTTATGCAGTACAATTCTTGATTAGCTATGGCTGCAAGTGATCAGAATATTCCTGGAGAAAACTATCCACGCCGCACTGGGAAGCAGCCGATGACGAATCCAGAACCAGAAGAAAGAAGTGAGTCCTCCGATTCTTGAGGACCTCCGGCACCTCCGGCTCCCAGGGACGACGAGGACATGTATTATAATCTTGAGCGGTATGTCCCCATTGTGGAACTCAAAAATCGACAGTTAAGAAAACAGTTGGCTGAGGCCAAGAACCGTAACGAGGAGCTGGCTAGATTAGCTGCGGAAGCGCAGGCGGCTCAGCCCCAACCTCTGCCTGAGGTCCAAGCCCCACCTCCATGGGACGTTCATGTTCCTCCCCGTAGGCCTCGTGGGCGACCTCGCAAAAACGCTGCCACAAGAAGAACGGAGCAACCTCCACCACCGGCAGAACAACCTGCTCCCTCGAGGCCCTGAAGAAACACCCGGGCTAGAGCTCCGGTTAACTCAACTGCAGAGTTACCAGTTGAAACTAGGAATAACCGAGCCCCTGCAGAGGCTCCGACTCAGAATCCTGGTCACACATAGAATGTTACCGAGCCAGCACAGGCGAACTCGGGACCATCCAGACCCTGAAATGGGTGGCAGCCACCATCACCCATATGATTCCCTCCATCGCCAATAAGATATCCCTCACCGCCTTGGAGAAACACACAACCAACTCAGAGTGATAGGGAAAGGCGGGCTGGGCGGAAGCAGGGGAATGGAGAAGCTGCTAGAGAACGGAGAGGCGCCCAGCCTACGAGAAGCCAAATGTCTCGATCTCGTACTGTAGAGACGAGGCAGCCTTAAAGGAATCCATCTCGAAACAATCATGCGACGAGCCTCGCTAGCGACGAATCAGGGGACACCAGATCAGTCAGTATGTATGATCAAGGACGCAAAAATACTGGGAACCAAAGGAACCACCCTGACCTGTGGGAACACCTGAATCAAAATCGAGGTAGTGGTAATCCCTCGAACCCAGACCTGGGAGATTGCCTCAATGGATGCAAGGATCCCATGCGAAGGCGCGAGCATGGAATTGTGATCAACGATAACCAATTTCAAGCGAGACCCCCTGTGGATCCAGTTTAGGAAAGAATTGATCAACTGGAAAGAGCATTTAGGCTCTTACAGAATGAGCGAGGTCAAAATCAGGACGAAGATTCTGATGAGGAGCTCGAACCATTTGCTCCCCACATTTCCAACACTCCGTTTCCTCAAGGGTTTCGGATTCCTCATGTCCCACCTTTTGAAGGGAAATCCGACCCGTACAGTCATTTAAGTACATTTAACACTATAATGAGAGCAAGTGATGTGGGTTACGAGCTCATATGCATGTTGTTTCCAGCATCGCTTACAGGACCAGCGAAAAAATGGTTCGTAAAATATAAGAGGCATTCAATCACTTCTTGCGAACAATTGTCAAAAGATTTCAAGAAGCAATTTAG
Source organism: Humulus lupulus (assembly GCF_963169125.1). Classification (NCBI taxonomy): domain Eukaryota; kingdom Viridiplantae; phylum Streptophyta; class Magnoliopsida; order Rosales; family Cannabaceae; genus Humulus; species Humulus lupulus. The sequence goes on along the minus strand of NC_084796.1, from coordinate 29,493,835 downwards.
AGCCATGATCGGGATAAGGCCCGAGGCATCGACCCTGACCAATGTCTGGCAACAACCAAATGAAACGCTGAAAAGCTACCTTACAAGATTCAATCTGGAAGTCGCCCAAGCTCGGGATGTAGACGACAGTGGTCATTTAATGGCCGTCCGAGCTGGGGTAATGCCGGGAAGTCCCCTCTGGGAAGATATGTAGAGGAAGCCTGTGAGGTCAATAACCGAGTTTAATAGGCGAGCTCAGAGGTTTGTCAATGTAGAAGAGGCGAGGCCAACACTGAATATGACCTCTCAGCCAATAACTATAACGACAAACATAAACTCTGCCTCGACCTCGGCAGACCCATCAGCCTCGAAACCCCCTGCAGAAAACCCTTCCAAAAGGAAGAAGAATGAAGGAAGTAACCCCGAGGCAGAAGGGGGAAAGAAGAAGAAAGGGGAAAGGTATTTCTCCATGTACAAGGTGTACACCGAGCTCAACGAGTCTCGGGAGAATATTTACCTAGCTAATGAAAATCAGGTCCCTTTCAGGCGTCTAGACCCCATGAGAAACCAAAAGTCCAAGAGAGACCCCAGTAAATACTGTCGATTTCACAGAGATACTGGGCACACTACTGATGAGTGCTAGTAATTGAAGGACGAGATCGAAGGTCTGATCTTGAGAGGATACTTCAGGCAGTATGTCAGGAACCAGAACAATAATCAAGCTTCTACCAGCCAGAGGATAGCTGCACTGCTGCCTGCCCAAAACAACAATTCCCGGGCTAGGGAAGAAGAGAGACCCCCTCTGATTGATGGAGAAGATGTGGTAACCATCTCAGGCGGGCCTCACCTCGCAGGATCGGGCAAGAACGCCCAAAAGCGATATGTGAACGAGCTGAAAACTGGGGACGGGTCCCCTTATGAACCCGAACCCAGAGCTCCAAAATACCAAAAGGTTGAATCTCAGCCTATAACCTTTACTAAGGAAGATGCATCCCATGTTTAGTTTCCTCACAACGACCCATTGGTCATCACTCTCCAGCTCGTGAACAAGAGGGTTAACTGAGTTCTCATTGCAATGGGAGCTCAATGAACATTCTCTATAAGGCCACCTTAGAAAAGATGGGACTCACGCTTCGTGACCTAAAAGCTTGTGCAATGATGCTATACGGTTTTTCAGGAGAAGGGATTGCCTGTTTGGGGTCCATTGAACTCCCTGTGACCTTGGGAGACTACCTAGTCTCAACAACCAATATGATGGAGTTTGTAGTAGTGGACCTGCCATCGGCCTACAACATGCTGCTCGGGAGACCCGCCCTAGTAGGGCTGGGGGCAGTCTTGTCTGTAAGGCATTTGGCCATCAAGTTCCCGACTTCTAGTGGCATCAGAACACTGAAGGGAGACCAGTTAGCCAGAAGGGAATGCTATAGCATTTCCATAAGAGGAAAGAAGCAGACAAGCGCACAAGCACTCGTCGTTATTCAGAATAATGACGGGACAGTCTTGGAGATAGATGAAGAAATCGATCCAAGATTAGAAGAAAGAGCTGATCTCGAACCATTGGGAGAGCTCGAAGAAATCAAGCTCAAAGAAGTAGACCCCCCGAAAACAGTAAAGGTCGGGAAAAACCTCCCTGAAGAAACCAAATAGCAATTAATTTGCTTTTTGAAGAAGAACCAGGATGTCTTCGCATGGTCACATTCGGACATGAGAGGGATAAGTCCAAATGTGATGAGCCACGCGTTAAATATCGACAAAAGCTTCTCGCCGAAGCTGCAAAAGCGAAGACTACTGGACGACAATAGGAAGAAGGCCCTTAAAGAGGAAGTCGGCAGGTTAAAAGCAAATCGATTCATCAGGGACGCTTTTTACCCTGATTGGGTAGCCAAACTGGTACTAGTCCCGAAGCCTAATGGGACATGTCGGACTTGTATTGACTACTCAGACCTCAACAAGGCCTGTCCTAAGGACTGCTTCCCTTTACCACGGATCGACCAGCTCGTGGATGCCACGGCAGGGCATGGACTCATGTCATTCATGGATGCCTGTTCTGGATATAACCAGATTGCCATGCATGCCCCTGACCAAGAGCATACGAGTTTCATAACAGACAAAGGGCTGTATTGTTGTAACGTCATGCCATTCGGGCTCAAAAATGCTGGAGCCACTTACCAGCGACTCGTGAACATGATGTTCTCCGAAAAAATAGGTAATAACATGGAAGTTTATGTTGACAATATGTTAGTTAAATCTCAACTTAACAATAACCATGTGGATGACCTCGAAGAATACTTCACCATGTTACGGAGATATAACATGAAACTCAATCCTCAAAAGTGCTCTTTCGGAGTATCTTCAGGAAAATTCCTGGGATTCATTGTGAATGCTCGGGGAATAGAAGCTAATCCAGATAAAATACAAGCTCTGATTGATATGCCCTCACCTCGAAAGCATAAAGATGTCCAAATTTTGTCTGGCAGGATGGCAGCGCTAAGTAGGTTTATCTCGAAATCTACGGACCGGTGTCTTCCATTTTTCAACCTTTTGATGGGAGGCAAGAAATTCGAATGGACGGAGGAGTGCGAGTTGGCTTTTCAAGAACTCAAGAACCACCTCGCAGAACCCCCCATCTTTTCAAAACCCATTACGGGAGAAGTTCTGTACCTGTACTTGCCACGACCGAGCACGCCATAAGTGCGGTACTCGTGCGGGAAGAAGGAAAAGTGCAAAGGCCCGTGTATTATGTTAGTAAAAGGTTACTGGGGGAAGAATCAAGATATCCCTTGATGGAGAAGTTAGATCTCAGCCTAATTCACTGGCGCACCCCATCCATGCACTTACTGATCAACCACTAAGACAAGTCTTGTCCAAGCCAGAAGCCTCAGGTCGACTGCTCAAATGGACTGTTGAACTCAGACAATTCAAGATCACTTATCATCCAAGGACGACCATAAGGGGACAGGCCTTGGCAGACTTCATATTGGAATGCACTGGCGTGGCCAACGATAAAGTTATAACCCCGGCCCGCGAGCTGTGGAAACTTTATGCTGACAGGTCTTCTAATGAAAATGGATCGGGAGCAGGAGTAATCTTGATCACCCCGACATGAAGCCGATTTCACTCTGTCTTAAGATTTGACTTCGACGCGTCGAATAACGAGGTCGAGTACGAGGATCTACTAGCAGGACTCCGCATAGCCAAGGAGCTCAAAGCCAAAGCCATACATTGCTACAGCGACTCCCAGCTGGTGGTTAATCAAATTTTGGGAGAGTACCAAGCTCGTGGTACGAGAATGGCGGCATATTTAGAAAAGGAAAAATTGGCACTGGAGCATTTCGAGTTCTATGCGATAGAACAGGTCCCCCGAGAACAGAACTCGAACACGGACGCCTTAGCCAGGCTTGCTACCTCTACCGAGAATGACGAACTGAATGTCGTGCCAATCGAACATCTCACAACGCCCAGTATAGACGAGCCAGAACAGGAGGATGTGTGTATGGTCAATTCCGAGCCAACCTGGATGACTCCGATAATTAAATACCTTGAGACCTGCGTTCTCCCGGAAGAACGGATCAAGGCTCAAAAATTGATGTATCAAATCCCTGGGTATACCATTGTAGATGGAAAGCTGTATAGAAGAGGATATTCCATGCCGCTACTCCGGTGTGTGACCCCACCCGAAGCTAAGAAAATCATAGAAGAAATTCATGAAGGGTTCTGTGGAGACCATACTGGGGGGCATAGCCTGTCCAAGAAGATCATACGTCAGGGATACTTCTGGCCTACCATCAAATCAGATTCGTTTGACTACGTCAAGAAGTGTGATAAGTGCCAATGGGTTCGCCACAATTCCTCGAGCTTCACCATCCGAGCTAACTATGATGACCTCCCCGTGGCCATTTGCGGTCTGGGGAATCGACCTCATAGGCTCACTGCCGACTGGCAAGGGCGGAGTAAAATATGCAGTAGTCTCCGTAGATTACTTCACAAAGTGGACTGAAGCCGAACCTTTGGCGACAATAACCTCGAAGAAAGTCCTTGACTTCGTGGTGAAGAACATCATATGCCGATATAGGATGCCAAGGAAGATTGTGTTCGATAACGGTACCCAAGTCGACAGCGATCTGTTTACCAAGTTTTGTGAAAAAAATGAGATAATAAAGAGCTTCTCATCGGTGGCCCATCCCCAGGTGAATGGCCAGGTTGAAGCTGTAAATAAGACCCTAAAGAGTTCGCTAAAGAAAAAGTTGGAAGAAACTAAAGGAAGATGGCCCGAAGAATTTCCCCAAGTTCTATGGGCGTATAGGACCACGACCCATACATCAACAGGACATACCCCATTCTCTTTAGCGTACGGTTGCGAGGCTATGCTGCCAATCGAGGTCAAAATTCCCACAATTCGAGCCCTCGCTTATGATCAAACCTCGAACCACCCTCAGCTCGAAGAAACTCTGGACCTGATCGAAGAAAGAAGGAATGAAGCTCAATTAAAAAATGTTGCATACCAACAGCGAGCTACCCGGTACTTCAACAAAAGAGTTCGAGATATAAAATTCGGCGTAGGAGATTTGGTGTTGAGGCGTGTATTCTTGGCAACACGGGATCCAACAGCTGGCGTGCTCGGGCCAAATTGGGAAGGACCTTATCAGATAGAATCAGTCATCCGAGCCGGCGTGTATAAGCTGGCAAGATTGGATGGAAGTCTGGTACCACGAGCATGGAATGGCGAACACCTATGACCTTACTATCAATAGTGTAGGAAGGATGTCGCCTATAACCATGCTTGTTTATCTGTACTGATTTTCTATTTTTGAATTTTTCAAATAAAGTTTGATTTCGTTTTAATATGCTGTATTTTTTGCAATCTTTCTTAATTTAATAGCCTATGGTCACATTCATAGGATATTAAGGGGGCATTAGCGGTATATATACCATCAGCTCGAAAAAATAAAATAGCATATACGAAAAAACATACAAGTGTTTGGATATAACCAAATCCACGAGCTAAGATAGTTTGGATATAACCAAACTATCAAAAACATACAAGTGTTTGGATATAACCAAATGCACGAGATAAGAAAGTCTGAACATAATCAAATTATCAAGAGATAAAAATATAAGTGTATGGATTACAAACCAAACACGACCTTAATAGGTTTGGAACAAACCAACTAAAACTAATCGACAGTAAGTTGGAGCATAACCCACTTCGCATTAAGTCGAGATCGAGACTGGAGTATCTTGCAAAACAATAGTTTCGACCTCATAACCTCGGGGAGCTACCTGAGGATGAGAAAAAGTAACTAAAAAAGTAAGATATAACTAAACCATTTGCATTACACACCATTAAGTACTTTCAGGTGCATGGTAAAAGTAATCGCCGACCTTGATAAAATAACGAGATCAGAAACGGATATTTCGAGCAAACTGTGCATGAATGCATTGAACCTCGAGCTTAAATCCAAAATATGTTTGTATGAATAAACAGGCATATATGACACTTTAATATAAAATGCGCAAAATATTTCAACCCAAGAAATGTAAAGCAAATGTATTAAAATAAATTCAAAAAATGATATCTCAAATATCATAAAAGCCAGCTCTTTCACGAGCTATAAAATTTTCTTGGCCCCGGGGGCATAAAAAATGAAAAATCAAACATAAAAAACGGTTACAAGAGACTCAGAGGGACGCAGACCTGAGGCAAGATTTAAGAAGAGGAAGTGTTCTCCTTGGCCTTCTCAGCATCTTCCTTGGCCTTCTCAGCATCGACATCACCCCTGGCTCCTTCTGCCTCATTCCGAGCGGTCTCCTCCTCATCAAGCCGAGCTTGCCATTTAGCCACGAGCTTTGCTTCAAGAAGGCCTAAGAAGCTGGTGTCGAGGTCGACATTGTTGGCCCAGATTCTGTACATGGCCATGTCGACTGCCCAGTCCTTCTTCTCCTTAAACTCTTCAAGAAGACAAGTCTTTTCACCCTCCATGATCTCGAAAGTGGCAGCCTTCTCTTCTTCGAGCTTGGTATTGATCTCCTTGGCCCAAGCATTCTCCTTCTCAAGCTCTGCAAGCCGGGCATTCAGCTTTTCAAGCTCGGATGTCTTGACCTTTAGCTCCTCAGCTCCTGCCTCCACCTTTGCCTTTGTGGCCTTGAGCTCGTCACTCAATTTGAGTTGGAGATCCTTTGCCTCCTGAGCAAAAGACATACTCGTGTGGACCTCGTGGTTTAACCTGTAATTAAGTTGGACAAAGGTTTCAAACCTTGTTCAAGTTGGTGATCCCCAACACTCTTCACTTTGGTAGTGTGAGTGAGAGTTGTTTATCTTTTGTTTCTTGTTCCTTTCTTTCATTCTATTGCTTTTCATCTTCATATTGTTCTTCTCTATTTACTTGTATTTCTTGTTCAAGAGTTGTAATCTTTCTTTTCTTTTGTTTCAAACACTTTACTTTATTTGTAACCTTTTGCTTAGAGTTGTATTTTACTATTCTCTTCTTCTTCATCATCTTCTTCATTTTCTTTGTTTATTTGTAATTTTCAGTTATAGAGTTGTAACCTTATTTAATCAATCTATATTTATTTGTAATATTATTGCATAGAGTTGTAATATTATTATCATTTCCATTGAGGCAAAACATTTTTTCCTAACACCTTGTTCATCCTAACCTGAGCTCAAGGCCTCATCATTGGCCTCATTCCCCGATTGTGGACTCCTGCGACGCTGAGCTGGATATGGAGGCCTCGCATTTCTCCTAGGAGGAAGGTTACTGGTTGGAAGAGGCACGAGCTCCCACTGGTCGTACTTCTTATTGGACCAGTCAGATGTAGACTGATCCTCCCCCAAAAGGCCATATGCTCAGAGCTTGTCTTCATGCAAGAGATAGGAAAGGGACCTCCTGCCATAGGGAAGCTGGAGCAAAGTCTCTCTGTGCTCCCTCATCTCCTTGGTGGGAGTAGGGCGATGGTAATTGGCTGGAAGATCAAACACATTTCAACTAAATACGATCCTAAGAAAAATCCGAGCACAAAAAAGAAAGAAGTTGAGATACTTACGAATTCGTCTAAATGAGTAATATCTAGACGAAGCAAGGCCATCCGTCCAGAAGAAGGCTTTCTTGAAGTCTGGTGGATGATTGGGTAGATCCCCGAAGATCTTTGGCTCCTTGGGATAGCTCGAAAGGTAATAGAAGTCATCCCCTCCTCGAGCTTGGGAGGGATTGCTTTTCAAGCAAAAGAGATACAAAATCTCTTCTGGTGAAGGTCCTGCCCACTTCAGCTCGTGGTACAACGACCTCAGAGCAGACAGAACCCTGTAAGAATTGGTGTTGAGCTGGAAGGGAGCCAGCCCAACAAAGTCCGTGAAGTCCTTGAACAAAGACTTCAAGGGCAGTATTGCCCCTGCCTTCATATGCTCCTAGCTCCAAGCTGCGTATCTCAGCTTGCTGTCAGGATTTCCATCTTCTGGAGCGCGTAACTCCGCTCATGGGAGGTCGGAGCTCGACACCTCAGCGAGCCCGATAGTCTGATGCCATGAAAGGCCAGAATATCAGTTATCTGACCTAGCGATGTAACCGAGCTCCAGTAATGCTCGGCCTCGAAGAATTCTCTCCTCGGCTGCGAGGTAGAAGGTTCCCCCATCAGCGAAAATTGAAGATCACCCAGCTTGAAGGCAATTGTTACTTTGAGCGTAGGGTCGAGAGGAATCGGTCTAGGCTCGATGTCTGGATATGGATAAAGGGAGATCCTTAGTCTTTTCCTTTTCCCTTCTTCGACCTCGTCTATCTGACGTCGAAAGTGGTCTCGGGTGTCCTCTTGCTCATGCCTCAGTTCGTGCTCCCGAATTAAGCGTTGGTTCCGAGTAAAAGGAGACTCCGGGCTCGAAGCTACTGGTGAGTAAGGAATCGCGAGCTTTGACCCCCACCACTTTCCCGAATTCTGCAGCATCTAACAAGATAGCAAAAGGGTGAGGGCCAAGCGAGCAAGAAATAATGAGATAAATAATACCCGAGCTCGAATGATCGAGGCTACAAGACAAGCTCGATCTAAAGGATGAGGCTAATCTCAGAGTGTGTATACCACCGAAAGGAAAGAAGGTGGACATGTTATGGGAAATCCCAAAATATCTGGGAAAAAAGGTTGCGGTTATTAAAAAGGTGGTATTTTTGGAAACGTGCATTTTTTTTAAAAAAAAAAACAACCCTGATTTTGTACCCGATATCTTGGTGTGCAAGATATGTACTCTGAGATTTGAAATCCCAGAGAAGGAACTATATTTGAACCTTTTCACACAAGAACTGGGTTTGAATCTAATGTCTATCAGTCAAAGCATCCTAGTGCATTAAACTAATGAATAGACCAAAAATAAATCCTAGTGCCCACGGTGCAACAGAAGCATAAACATGCATTAAAAAAAAAAGGGGCAACGCAAAGAAGCCATGAACAGAAAACTTACACAATGAAGCTGGCGGGTATTGAGAAATCGAAGACTGAAGGAGTGGTTACAAGAACGATCTCGCGGAGTCGAATAAGCCAACATTATTTTGTTTTCTTGGTTTGGAGAACATGCAAGAACCAGGACAAATCGAACTCTGGTTTTTTCTTCTTCTTTTTTTTTTTTCTAAAAACACAAATGAAAGTAGAGTGGGGAAGACGATGGGGATGTATATATAGGCCCCTGGAAATATCAAAGGCCAAATTGTTCTGAGCCGTTGGCCATATTTCGTATCCAATCCAACGGTCAGGGACAATTGATTCGATGGTACTATACAGGATGGCAGACGGATAGGCGTGGGCAGGTTTCCAAGGTACTCAAGTACTTTGAGTGATCAATACCCAGCTGACGCGTGTCCACACTCATGTATATTTGATGGTACGGTTCCCAATGGAAGTAGTTCAAAAGTTTCCTTCTCGTAGGACTCGAACTAATATTTTTGAGGGGGAAAAATGTTACACCCAAATTTTGAAACTTGAGATTGTGACCTCGAAAGCTGGACTCGTCAAGTATGAGCTCGAGATATATAAAACACATGTTTAAGGTCAAACCTCCGAGGCAAGATGGCAATCTCGAAGACATGTAACCTCGAGATTCTTTCCAGGCTCGAAAGGCATAGCATCGGGATACATCCGTTACCGAGTGCCTTCAGATCGAATAGTCCGAGCTTAAAGAGTGCAAGCTCGAATCATGACAGCCTCGATAGAATTTATCTGCTCCGAGCAAGTCTTGGAATAAGATGGCCAGTTCGTAACCTGTCTTTAAACCTTGACTGATGCGATGTTGATTGCGGATCTCGGAGATTTGATGAATCATCTGATGTAACACGCTTTGTACATTTAAGGATATTTATTGTTGTAACATCCCGACATTAAAGGGATATTAACAAGTCTGTTATCCGTTTTCCTGGTCTTTAGGGGACGTTTCCTTGTATATAGGAGTTACAGCATTTAATATCATTATTTCAATTAATAAGCAGGAGTATCTTCCCGAAATATGTGGAAATGAACTCTGAAAACTCTCTATAAATAGAGAGGTCATGAACACTTGTAAAGGACGGATCTTTTGCTATTTTGAGAGAAACTCTGGAGAATTCATCTCTGAAGGATTTCCAGAAAACTCCAAGTCTTAATAAAATTGACTCGTGGACTAGGCAGAGTTAACTGCCGAACCACGTAAAACTCTTGTTGTTTTACCATATTATTCATCTACGCCATAGTTCCTATTGTTTAATTGCTCTACATTTTAAGTTGACGAAAAATGGCGTCAACATAATTTTCTAATAGTTATTATAATAAATCAACCATATATAAATTCACATTTATCTTGAAGATTTTCCAATTCATGATAATCTTTTTATTGTTTCATATTTCAAATTCAAATTTTAAAATATCTTAATTTATTTGTAAATAACTAATTTTTTAATCATTACAATAATAAATAATCATATATTATTGACATTTATTTCAAAATTTTCCATCTCTATTTATCTTTTTATTGTTTTGACATTTAAATTTAAAATAAAAATATTTTCATTTATTTTTAAATAAAATATTTAGAAATAACTATTTTTTTAATAATTATAATAATAAATGAATCATATATAAATTGACAATTATCTTCAAGATTTATTGTTTTGATATTTCAAATTTAAAACCAAAATATCTTAACAATTAAAAATATCAACATGTATGCACGTGATATTAATTTGATTAAGAACATTATTAATTAAATTAATGAAAATATTTATTTTAAAAAAATGAATGATTGTGGAAAATGTTATGATTTATAAATTTTCTACCCTAAAAACATAAAATCTTAAAATTTTTATATAATAAACAAAAAAAAAAAAACAACGCAAATTGTAATAAAATAATACTAATATTAAATAAAAGCACACGTACAACAAGTAGATTGAATTTTATTTTTGGCACTTTAATTATTCAGAATTTATCGAAAACCTGCAGGAGGCTCACCATATAATGAACATTATCATGAAAAAAAAAATTACGGTCAATGCGCCCTTACGTATCCCTATAAGGAGCATGTTGTATGTGTATGATGAAAATGAATCTCTTATACACAATCTCCCAAAAAATATTTAAATATATATATTTTTTAATCATCATAAAAAACTACGCAAAGTGCGGCTATATTTTCTAGTTTTAATATAAATTCAAATGTAATAAGATATTATTATATTTTAAAAAATTATATGTTACTTTTCTATTGCTTCTTATTCAATCGTTGAAGTGTGATTTGAATAATATCATAAATATGTTATACCTTGAATAAGATAGTTTGTAATCTAAAATGTTATCATATTAAATGTTTTTGTTTAATTTTTCTTTTAATATGTTTATGTCATTTTTATATATAATATTGTTTATTTATTTAAAACTTATATGATGATCCTAAGAATATAATAAAAATAAAATTTCAAAATAAAACTAAGTAAACGTGCTATCTCGTATTATTCTATATACATCCCTATTTTTTCTTTCTACACCGTTTCTAAATAAATATTATATGAATTTTTAAAATTTTATTTTATACGCCTTATAAAAAAAATTAGTACAAAATTACCTATTAGTAAATAATTTTTTTTCCACCTTCATTATTTTAAAAAAAATTAAAGTATTTTCTGCACTCTCAATTTTAAAAAAATGTAATTTTTTCAAAAAAAAAAAAAACTTAACCACAATTTTAATTTATTTATTTTTTAAACTCGAAATAAGAATATATACAAACATAAGTAATAAAAAATTAAAAGTATTTATCTAATTATAATCAAAATTACTAGAAAAATCACAACAGTCAATTTTGTGCTTGTAAATTACAAATTAAAGTATGTGTAAAAATTCTAAAAATAATAAACTAATTATTATATATAAAGGTTGTTCTATATACATCCCTATTTTTATTTCTTTTCAAACCCCTTTCTAAATAAACCCTTTATTTATAAAATTTTAAATTTCTTTCTACATACTTTTAAAAAACAATTAAGTACAATTTTTCCCATTAGTAAATAGTTTTATTTTAATTTTTTTTTCTACCATTATAATATAATATTTAAAAAAAATTAAAAACATCTTTAACTCTTTTAATTTAAAAATAATAATCTTTTTTATGAATTAAAAACTTAATCACATTTTTATTTTTATTTTTTTTAACTCAAAATAAAAAAAGATTATTTCTTTAGAAACACAATATATTTAAAATTTTCATGCTTATAAAAATTAAGTATGTGAATATTTTTATTTTATTTTATAAAAAAAACGATAAACTACTTAATACATATGTAATATATTAAATATTTTTGAGGAGCGATAAAAAAATAGACTTTTTATTAGTTTTAATATTTCATGAGAATATTTAGGACAATTGATTATAATAATATATTCAATAATAATTGATTAATTTAAAAGAGTGAGTGTCGATGTTAATAATCACACCCATGTATAAGTGATAAATTAGATGTTTTGGAGCTTTTTATTTTTATTTTATAAATACATTTATATCAATTTACCCAAATAATGTACTTGATAATAATAATTAATGTCACACCCAAAATATTATTAATGTCATGATTATTGTTAAGCTTAAACATTAAAACAAATTTACTTATAAACAAAAAAGTGGTCAATGTTTGTTAGCGCTTCATAGGGTAAGATTTAGAGAAAAGGTTGTTTACATATCTTCATCATGTACCATATATTACATATAAAATCTTAATAATCAAAACAAATTTAATTAATGATAATATGCAAGAATTTATAGAATATACGCTCTAGATTTCTTTGGTTGATACCATAGAAGTAATGACAAAAGAAAAATACGCTTATGTATGATGTATATTCTATGACCAAAATAAATTGAAATATATTAATTTGTACTAGTAAAAAAATCAATTAAATATGCACATAAACCATACCTACACTCTGTGTATTTAAATTTTTTTAGGTCAACAAATATAAACAATAAAATTCATTTTCTCAACATGTACGAACTATTAAAATATAAGCTCGAGTATCATACAATATATTTAATTCAATCGTGGTTAGGCATCATTTTAACCATGGATATAAAGAAATCATCTAATATATTTATCAAGCTTAATTAATTGTGATTACAATTATATTAAAGAATATATACGTATGGTGTTGGAATTGTAACTTTTGAAAAAAAAAAAATGAACAAAATTTCACAAGACAATAATTTGTGTTTGCCATTCTTGGTGAGTGGTGAAAGTGGAACATGTTATGAAATAATGGAAAATTAACAGATCAAAGGCATGAAAAAATAATAGAGAGCTTCAACAAAAAAATTCATAACTGAAATGATGATTATTCGAAGTGGACTTAAATGAATGGTAACGAAGTCAATTAGATTAATCAATTTTCACTTTTTATTTTATTTTTTAAAATTTTCCAATGAATTATTGAAATTTAAATCTCGAAAAATCCCAAAATTATAAGGTGGAATAAAATAGTCCTCATGATAACACTGAAAAATTAGTTGATAACGTGAAAGCACGCATTAAATTCAACTACAAAATCATAATTGTTTTCCCTTTTATATGCTTGCTTATTAAGTATAATGTTTAAGTCTTCTTATTTTTATTTTATTTTTTTATAGATTACTATTTATAAAAATAATAATAGTAATAAGGGTATTTTTCATAAATATGACTTTTATGTTATTACTATGCAAAAATATGAGGATTATACTTTTCTTAATTTGTATGGAAAAATTTATTACAGAAAAAATAAAGTATGAGAAACACAATTGCTACCTAACTAATTAAATATGGAAGCTAAATTTAAAACCAAAACACATCAGCCAAACAGGGGTATTATTGTAAATTAGTACTCCACTCTTCTCTCTCTCAAACCCCAGCCACACAAACCATTTCTCTCTCCAAACCATGCCGCACAAACCTTTTTTCTCTCCAAACCCAATTGTACCATCCCCTCAAGCTCTTACCGGTGCAAATCCCCTCCAGCTCCAATGAATCTGTGACCCATCCGCGACCACAAAGCAGAACCCAACTCTTGAGAATCCACGACCCCCCGTTCAAGAACCCCATCCGTTCGAGAGCCCCATCCGAGCGCGGGCCCAGGCATGACACCACCATCTCCACGGGGAACCACCTCCAACTCCGATCGTGGTGTCGATGCGCACCCAGCTCCACGACGAGATTGTTTCTGACATTTTTAGATCTGAAACCAGGCGGCAGAGAGGCAGGCGTGGCCTAGACACGAACCCAGATGGAAATGGGTGCTCGGATTCTGGGCTCTTGGGTTGAGTGCGATTTGTGGTGCTGGGAGCTGCAACAACGGGGATGGCTAGGGTTCAAACTTGCTTAGTAGTATGGGTGTGTCACGATATTTTCTATGTTACTTTGGGGTACAAACTCAAGGGACCGAGGTTGAGATTGAGATGTAGATTTCCTATCAAGCTTTTTATTTTGGTTACTTGTTTCATCAGTTCGGAATAATTGACTTTTGTCGTTCCTCTCTGTACGCCCTAATTTTCCACGGGCTATTAGCGAGCTGAGATATGGCATAATTATATCAACCACATGGATGCCACGTAGCCGGGGCTGCTGCTATCAGGTCTTATCTTTTCAGCTCGAGGCAGCCAAAAGTTTATTAAGATTACTTAAGAGCCGAGTCAGATATGAAGACCGCGGGTCAAGAAGGCATCCAGCTCGAGGCACGAGCTGGAGTTGGAGGCTATGACCCTTTATAAAGTCAACCACGCAATCTAAACGTGCATATATCAGACATCACGTGTCTGATATATCCCTGAATTCTCGGACACGCAGCATAAACGTGCGTGTTCAGGCACCCACGACTGGGTTGGGCCGTGCAGCCCATTGTCCCCCTTACCTATTGATTAGACCACACTTCATTTGTCAGGTTTTAGTAATTAATCATGAATGCCACAGAAGTGACATGATGGGTAAGAAGATCACGGGATGACCCCCCTTACCAACTCCCAAGTGCCCTCTCCTATAAATATGGAGACCCTGGGAGTTGCAAAGGTTTGGATTCTATTGTGTAACAAAATACCCTGTAAAGAATACCAGAAATATAGCAATAATATTGGCTGGTGGAGTAGAAGGATTTAAACCTTTGAACCACCTAAAAAAGTATTCGTATCATCAGTTCATCTTAAGATCATTCATCTGTTTCGGTTCATTACTTAGCACTAATCTTATTCTCTTATTTTCATAATTACCTGTTGGCGAAGAACCGCGTCAACACTCATTCTTAATGGATGAAATTACATTTTATATGACTTTTAAAGTTTACAAAAATATGACTTTTTTTCAAACAAAAAAAAGTTATTCTATGGCTTTTTTTAAGAAGTTTTAATTTTATGAATTTAGTTTACCATATTTTTGTATAAAAGTTGGTTTATGTCATAGTTTTACTCTTAATCAAGTTTTATTAATTTGGAAGAGTATTTTTGTAATTTGATTATTATTTTTTTAGCTTAATTGATTTTTTATATTAATATTATATAACTGTTTTTATATTAAATTTCACTTTAGGTGTTTTGCAATTTTTTTTTTTTTTTGTAATATGAATTATGTTTATTAGTTTTTATTTTATTTATTATAAACGTTTTTTTTCTTTTTTTCTTAGATTGTACGTTTTTTTTTCAAAGTCCGGGCAAGGTAATCAATTACTTGATTGATCTTTCACGGTTCCAAATATGTAAAAAAAAATCCTAGATCTAGGTTAAATAACATGTTATCATGAGGGGTAACCAATTATCTTGAGAGGAATAACCTTCTGCCATAAGAGGGGTAACTAGCTACCATAAGAGGGGTGATGAGCTACTCATATTAAATATGAAAAGAAATATCAAATTTGAAGGAAAAAAAAAGACCTGATCTGATCTTATAAGAAATTTAAAATTTTTTTGTTTTAAAAAAAGTATTGAAGAAAAAGAGGAAGAATACTTTATTAAAAAATGAATAAGAAGTAATTATAAATTTAGTAACATAGGTAACCGGTTACTAAGGGGAAAAAAGGCATGATGTGATCTTATAAGCAATTATAAATTATTTAAAAAAAAACGTATTGCAGAAAAAGAAGAAGAACACTTCATTAAAAAAGTAAGAAGAAATAACTATAATTTCAGTAACATACATAGCTAGTTACTATAAAAATAACCCATAAATATACACACATATCAGAACGTGAAGGTAACTGGTTACCATAAAGAACCCAGATTTATACACATATATCAAAATGTGAAGGTAATTGATTACCATAAAGAACTCAGAAATATACACAAATATCAGAATGTGAAGGTAATCGGTTACCATAAAGAACCCATAAATATACACGCATATCAGAATGTGAAGGCAACCAGTTGCCTATTGCAGACCTAAAGATTGAAAAAAAAAAAAAACAGATCCAAAGAAAACAAACAAGATTTGATCTGCAACTCAAGAAGAAGAAAGTATATCTGTAAAAAAATGAGCAATTGTTTACCTAAACTTAATTTTTTTTACAAATTAGTTCCAGATCTAAAAAAAAAAAAGTTTAGACCTAAAATAAATATCAGATCTGAAATTTGAAAAGAAGAGTAAGAATAGTTAGTCGGAGTTTTAGGAGATTGCCGTTGTCGAATGTGCAAGTGGCCGAAGTCTTCATTATTTTGTTGAGGTGGAGATCACTGTCAGATTTCTTTTGATGAGTTGACAGATATGCAGGAGGTGGAGATCGCCTGAGAGTCCAAGAATTCTCTTGTTGGAGGGGAGGTCGCTGGAGTTGTTCTGGATTGGTTCTTCAGATGGCGCCGGAGTTGGAAAGGGTTTGCGTTGGAGTTGAAAGGGGTTTGCGCCGAAGGTGGAACTTCTTGATCGTGTTTTTAGAGAAGTTTTTGTGCGATTAGGTTTTGAGAAGAAGATTGGAATGCTAATTACAATAGTACCCTTGTTTTGTTGATGTATTTTGGTTTTAAATATAACTTCCATATTTAGTTAGTTAGCAATTGTGTTTCCCATAAATTATTTTTATCTTTAATAAATTTTCTCATACAAATTAGGAAAAATATAATCTCATAATTTTGCACAGTTATAATATAAAAACCATTCCATTCTTAATGCCTCTAGGCATAGTTTTGCAATCATTATGTTTGGGCCTTGGACTAGATCCTATATCCTTGATTATCACTATTTTGGGCCTACAAATTGGGCATTTGGGCTTTGTTTCCAAATTCTTTGATCATCGCCACTTTTTTCCCCAACAGAGATTTTCTTATAAATATAGGGAAAAGAGTAACTTTTATATGGAAATACAATTGAATAATTATATTACAATATATTTGTATTTGGTTACAGTTATATATGGAATTTCCTATACACGACATTACTACTAATCTCATATTCCCATAAACATATACCTCCACAGTTTTAATTGATTTTGTGTTACTGAGAACAAAATTAATCATTTGCAATTTTAGAAAAGAATCAAGGCTTACAATCGATTTTTGGATCAACTCTTGAATGTTTTTTTTCTTTGAAATTTAGAGATCATGACATAGCAACTAGTTATAAATTTTCTTAATTTTAGACTGGTCACCAGTTATTAGTCTGCAACAAAATTAAATTAAAAAACAAATACTGGCCACTAATTAACCAGTAATATAATAGTAACAGGTTACTAACGTTTGCAATATTAATTATTAAGACAATAGCTGGTTAATTCCATTTCCAAAAAAAAAAAGGCAATAACTGGTCACTAATCTAGTAACAACATGTCAACTAGTAACCTATGTATACTCATAAATTGAAAACATTAGTGGCCACTTGCTAAACCAAAACCAACAAAAAATGAAAAATATTATGTAATAACCAAGGTTATTATTTTCTCCTTAATTATGACCATATGTTAGTTTTTATTATAGTTTATAGTTTAGTTTGAGTGGTGGAAATTAAAAAGATTGCTTTAAGTTTAAATTATTTATTTTAAGGTATGATTTTATGACTTAGGAATAATTACAATTTAGATAAATTATAATTATTCTAGCTAGTAATTAATAGGAAATTTTTTTTAGTGTATAGTTTTAAGTTTTTGATTAAATTAGAATATAGTTTTATTAAAGAATAATGCACATATTATTTGGTGGTCTAAGAAGTATACGTGTGGCATTAAATTTAGTCCCAAATATTTAAATATAAAGTATATAGCCGAATTTCCCTATAGTATTGTTAGGTAGAATTTTTGTGAATTTATTTATTTAGTAATAAGAGTTATTTTGAAAAACTAAGTAAGACATAGCATAGTCATAGGCACGTAGCATAGAAATAGGCTAGATTTTTGGCTAATTTTTAATTTACATGATAGGTGTCACACTAAGCTTGAACTAGGTGATTAAGTTGGTGATAGTTGAAACCAATTGAAGAGTTTGAATTTAAAATAGTACATGTGTAGGCGTGGGAGAGTTTTTGGAGGAACAAGATGAAACCTTGACTACTTATAGTTGTAGATGAGTATGTGTGGCATTTAGTGTTTGTAGCACTTTGAGTGAGATAAAATGGGGCTGGCCGAAACTATATGGTGGAGAGAAGGTTTGAAATTTAAAAACTTGTTGAAGGATAGTAGAGAAAATTAAGGAAGAGAGTTGAGACCTAGAGCCTATAAATAGAACATTAGAGTTCTTCATTTTTCACACACAATCAAAGCATCAAAGCCTCTCTAAATTTCAAAATTCATAGCTCCCAAAAAGCTTCATCTCTTGCTCATTATTTTCTTATATAGTAGAAATCACTAGAGCACTTATAGTGATAGGAATTTTCTTCCTTCTATTTTCTATAAAGCCTCAAAACACCATAGCCACTATACAACCCCTATATAAGCCGAAACACTCTTAACTTTTCAACCCTTGATATAGCCGAAACTACTCTAAGATCAACTCTATACATTGTTATTGAGGATAGACATTTTTGTGGAGGGTCGGAATTTTGGAGGACTTGAGATTTCGTTTTACGGGTGAAGGTATGACTTTATGAGGTTTAGAATTTTTGAAGAATAGTTTTATTATAAGTCTCTAATCTTAAATTTTATGTCATATATAAGGTTTTGGGAGATTTCTCTATAGCAAAAGCAATCTCTCTTTTTCTTCTCATTCCACACTCAAGGTAAGGAAAATTAGGTAGTTTAGTTTATGTCCTAGTTTGTAATATGTATGTTCCTAACATTTTAGGTACAATAAGAAGATAAGTGTGTCTGGACCTAAGGTGTTCAGAAATGTATGGCGGACCTAAGTTGATGTCCGGTAGGCTCGGTTGCCAAAATTATATGACGGACTTATGCCCGGGGCTTAATTGCCACCCCTATATAAGCACTTATCTTTTTCTTATACCTGTCTTGTTATTATGACCTATGATTATGATCTATGTTATGACTTAGACTATATTACGATCTTGTATGATTAGTAAAATTAGCGTTGTTATGAACTTTTGTATGATTTAGGATATGTCTGTTATGATTACTTGTTGTATGACTTTTGTTTGTATTTTCCTTACTGGGCTTAGAAGTTCACTCCTTATTATGTTGGTGTGCAGACAATTGAGGATAGAAAGGCCGGTGGCAAGTGGGACCTAAAAGCTTAGTGATGTATTCATGGGGACCATATAGTCGAGAAATGATCAACGGGCCTATGACTTTATTTACAAAGAAATTTCTTTTTATTCAAATGTTGCTCAATTCATTTTGTTAAAAACCTTATTTTATTTTTGTAAAGACATGGGATCCCTTTACTTATTATGATTTTTCTTAAATAAAGAAACAACGTTCATGTTTATGATTCAATGTTGTGTTCTCGATAATATCATAAGAAATTAGGGCATTACAAGTGGTACCAGAGCCACAACTATATTGGTCCCGAACGTTTTGACGAAATACACACAACAACTACAAAGGACCAACTCGCTACCAAGTAAGTATACTCATTTCGAAATATGTTTGTAATGTTTCTCTTGTGTTATTTTCAAAATTTAGCTCAATGGACCTAAGTGTTGCTAGAAAAGTTAAGGCGATAGGAAGAATACCCGACCCCGATGGTGAGAATGAGTTCAAAAATGTGTTAATTAGAATTAACTGAATTCACAAGGAGATAGAAAAAATTATTGGTAGTCATACAACCATGTTAAAATCACATGAGAAGTTCATAGTTCTCATGCACTCAGCCAAATTACCGCTAGCAAAACCGAGTTTAAAGATAGCATGGAACGAATATTTATTTGATCATGATGTACTTGTCGAAGATAAATATGACATATTTATGGATAGGTTTGCACAAAATTTTAGAATATTCGAAGATGTCATATTACCAAATGGAGAAATAGGAGAAAATGTTCATCAGTTAGCAGACGACCTTAGGGAATGATTTCTTAGTAATGTTCCTTTCACTTCAAGATTTATATACACCCAAGAGGATTTTGAGGACTTCACTCAGGACATGCTAGAAGAAGGATCCGATGTGGAAGATTAGATGAATATAAGAACACATCATTAAGTTTATTTTATTTTTTTAGCAATTTTTGATAGTTTGTAAATAATTTCTTATTTTAATAAAACATGTTATTTTCTTTTATTTTCATTGTTTAGTAAATGTTAAGAAATTTGGACTCAATTGAAAGTGTAAAGTTTAAATTTCTCTCTTATGGGTTAGCCCATTTGTGAATGCTCATTTGCTTTGCATTATTAGGTTGGAACTAATTAAAATTAATAAAAATTAATAAAGCAATGGTACAAATTCCTGTCTATTGGGTTCAAGAGGAAGTTAGGGGGGCTGAGTAGTGGGTATGACATACTGAACCCATCCCTCTTCCATGGAAGATTCAATTGTTAAGGCCCATTTACCCGAGTTGGACTTAATTGTAATAAGGTAGTTTTTAGTAGATAGATGGACCTAATAGACAATAGTACAATATGCTAAGTTATAACTTTTTCTTGTTTTGTTTGTCTTAGCTTTTACAATTTTCTCGTTTGGGGAAACATAAAAGAAATATGGAGCAGGAACCAAGAAGATCTGAAAGACTAAATGGCCAAGAAAGAGGACAGCAAAGAGGTCGAGGATGGGAAAGAGGGCAAGGAAGAAGAGTACTATTTAGCACACGATTGCTGAGAATGTATTATTCAGGGCACAGGTTTAACATGGTGTCTCATGTATACAGGTAAAGCATTTATACTATATTTAAGCAGTTATTCATATAACTACATAAATAGTTACCAAGCCATGAGTCGAGCTTGCCTTCAGTGGTGAGTGTACATGCCCAGCCAGTCTATAGGAACCCTAACCTTGGCACGCTCTAATACCAAGTTGTAACGCCCTGGTTACCCCAGAACAGTTACGGTGAACGATGAACCGTGAATTTAACTCTCTACCCGAGTTCTTTGGTTAAAAACGTGCTTCTAGGTGTTATTAATAGGTTAAGGTGGAAAACAAATCAAAAGGGAAGGATATATTTTATTTAAAACATAAAATTATTCATGGGCCCATCAAAACATTTATAAGTTATTTACAATTCAAAATGGTCATTACTGTTTAAATTTACAACCCACCGACCTAAGCGTAAAAATAGGGTAAACCCCCTAGTTCCTCTGAGAACTCCTTGGCCGTGGTGGTCAAGCGGCCGCATATGTACACAGCACCACCTAAGCTCTCCACTCAAGGCTGGGTGAGCTTTTCTTTCCCTTTACTTGCACCACATAGCACCCATGAGCCAAGGCCCAGCAAGAAAACACAATATTGCATGAATATAATATCAACAACGATCATAATAATCATTCAGGACTCTCAGTCCAAAATAAAGGAGTGACAGTTGAAAAGTCACTAAGGTGGGTTCCATTCCCTTTAGCCATGTGACGATAGGGTCACCTGGGATTTACAAATAAGTGATCCTTTCACTAGCTTATCAAGATAGGTGTTCGATGAACTAGTCACCGATGTAACCTACCGCATGACCATAGAGTCATAACCATGGGATTTCGCTCCCTAGCCCGGGACAAGCAGTCACCTAGGCCTTAGACCCTGGCTCTGAGTAACTAGTCCTAGACTAGTCAAGCGCTTATAATTTTCATTGACCTTAGGGTTGGTCCAGCATTAATGCTCCTAGAGTCATTCAACGCTGATATTGATTAGATCTAATCTTTTATCAGCCCTGCGTTCAGGACGCTTATGTCGTTCCTGACTCTTAGGTCAGTAATACACGACTAATGGCGATTCTGAATAGTCAGTACCATACACAAGTAGACAACCTTTGCTAGCATTTAATATGCAATCCATGTCCACATTTAACAACCAACATGTCTCTATAACAATCATGCATGTCATATACACAGAGTGCAGTTTTCTTACCTCTGGTTCGAGCAAGAAATAGAACAAGAATGACCCCCTGAGAACGATCGACCTTTTGATTCCTTAGTGGTTACCTAATCATAACCAATTATAACCTCCATTAATGAAAATCAACAATGAAAGGGTCTTGACCTAACCCCACTCTGGGGACCTCGAAACGTACCCACACGGTGAGTAGATTCGATCCCAGACCTTAAGGGTTGAAACCCCGAGCCAAAAACCCTTAAAAACACTCAAAACGGGATTCTAAAGGAACAGAGTAGCGCTACAGTGCTACTCCCTAGTGCCCCAGCGCTCTTCTCATAACCCTAAACCGCCCAAGCCTCCCCTGGGTAGCGCTGTAGCACTACACCCAGCCTGATCTTCCCCTGATTCTTCCTCCTTCGACTCCTTCAATTCCAACTCGATTCCAATGCTTCCAAACCTCATTTTTTGTGACAAATGAACCCAAAAACCACCCCCACAAGCCCTAAGCATCACAACCACACCCTAGCCAAAAACTCCCAACAAAACCAATCATCCAACCTAAAAATCTCAACTGAAAACTAAAGCTAAAACAGAGCAAACCAGGAATTTTAATGGCTAGAAACTTACCTCAAGTTCAGATTATGATGCTCTTCAATGGTGGAACACACTCCCAAGCTCCCAAGACTTATTTCCCAAGCTTGATTCCCCAACTTAAGCTCAAAAATCCAAGAAGAAAATAGAGAAAACAGCTACGGGAGAAGTGCTTAAAAATGCTCTGCTTTTCCCTTCCTTCTACACCCTTCAACGACTTATATCTATCCTAGGGGTGAAAAGACCAAAATACCCCTAGGTCAAATAAGGATTTCTAAAGGCTCCCAAGGGAAAAATTGACATTTTCCACCTATTTCGTTAATCATAATTAACGCTCTCCAATTCCCGCTATTCTTAAAATACTCAAACACCAATAATTCATTTCCCATTACCCTTTAATTCCCGGCAACGCTCTAATCATTAAAATCACCCCGAGACTCACCCTGAGCCCCGAGCTTAATCCCGTTATGACTAAACCGCTAATTTATATTCAAAGATCGTCTCATGCCGAATGGCTCGAACAAATCCACGTTATAATGCGGTCTCAACAATATGTCACCGACATGCATACAAATATACAATTACACCCTCAACGGGCCAAATTACTAAAACACCCCTGTAAAGAAATGTGGACCCACATGCATGCATTTAACATCATATTATAATATAATTCACATAAACATGCATATAACCATTTAATGGCATAATTAAACAATTATGGCCCTCCTGTCCTACTAATCCAGCCATTAAACCGCATTAGGGATTTCAGGGCATTACACATATTGTATGCGAATTTCCCGAGGTGTTTCCAGAAGATCTACCATGATTACCTCCGATTAGGGAAATCGAGTTCAAAATAGAGTTGGCACCAGAGACGACACCAATCTCGAAAGTTCCCTATAGAATGGCACCTATTGAGTTAAATGAGTTAAAGATACAACTGCAGGAGCTATTAGACAAGGGTTTCATCCGACTGAACTATTCGCCTTGGGGTGCACCAGTTCTTTTTGTCAAGAATAAGGATGGGAGCATGAGGATGTACATCGACTATCGAGAACTGAATAAAGTGACAATAAAAAAACAAATACCCTTTGCCCCGAATAGACGATCTTTTTGATCAACTACAAGGATCAACAGTGTTCTCGAAGATAGATTTGCGGTCAAGATATCACTAGCTAAGAGTAAGAGAATAAGATATCCCAAAGATGGCTTTTCAGACCAGATATGGACACTATGAGTTTTTGGTAATGTCTTTTGGATTAACAAACGCACCAGCCACGTTCATGGATCTTATGAACCGAGTATTTAAGGACTACTTGGATAAGTACGTTGTGGTGTTCATAGACGACATATTGATCTACTCAAAGACGAAAGTCGAGCATGAAGAACACCTGTGAGTGACGTTGGAACGAATCAAAAATCATAAATTATATGTTAAGTTTAAGAAATGTGAATTTTGGCTAGAGAAGGTGGCATTTCTAGGACACATTATGTCTAAAAATGGCGTAGAAGTAGATCTAGCCAAGATAGAAGCAGTGAAGGACTGGCCCAAACCCAAGAGTGCCACTGAGGTGAGGAGTTTTTTGGGTTTGGTGACTATAGACGATTTGTTGAATGGTTCTCACAAATAGCTACAACAAGGAAGCAACAGAAGTTCACATGGACGGAGAAGTGTGAAGAAAGCTTTCAAACATTAAAGGACAAGCTCATATCAGCCCCAGTTCTATGCGTCCCAAATGATAAAGGCAAGTTTGTAGTATATTGTGACACGTCAAAGTAAGGACTTGGATGCGTTTTGATGTAAGACGAAAATGTGGTAACATATGCCTCGAGAAAACTAAAGGAGTACGAGTAGTGGTACCCGACCCATGACTTGGAATTAGCAGTAGTGGTTTTCGCTCTAAAGATTTGGAGGCACTATCTGTAAGGAGAAAAATGTAAAATATATACAGACCACAAGAGTTTAAAGTACTTCTTTACGCAAAAGGAACTCAATATGAGGCAACAGAGGTGGCTGGAGCTAGTAAAAGACTATGATTGTGAGATTTTATATCATCTGGGAAAGGCTAATGTCGTGCTGGACGCGCTTAGTAGACGAAGTTACAGAATAATATCAACACTTAAGGGGATAACGCAACACTTACAAGGTGATAATAAGAAGTCCGAAATTGAGTTAATATATGGACAACTAGCTGACCTCATGATCAAGTCAACACTGATGGGTGAAATTAAGGAGAAACAACAAGATAATGAGTTTCTTCTTAAGAAAAGGGCAGCACTACAAAGCTTGGAAAATGCAGATTTTTAATTGACAAAGGAAGGCATGCTATGATATAGAAACCGAGTGTGTGTGTCAGAAAAAAGTGAATTAAGAGATTCTATTACGAAAGAAGCACACACCACTCCGTATTCACTACATCCAGGGTCGACCAAGATGTACAACGATGTCAAGAAAATGTGCTAGTGGCCAGGAATGAAAAAGGATATAGTGAAATTTGTAGCAAAATGCCTTACATGTCAACAAGTTAAGGTCAAACACTAGAGACCCGCTGGAACATTGCGACCGTTAGAGATTCCCGAATGGAAATGGGAAGATATAGCGATGGACTTCGTGACGGGGTTATCAAGAACCAGCGGGCAGCATGACTCTGTGTGAGTGATTATAGACAGACTCACAAAATCTACTCATTTCTTGCTAGTAAGAACAATTTACAACGCATAGCTTTACGTGGTCGAGATAGTAAGACTAGATGGAGTTCCAAAGACGATAGTCTCTGATAGAGGATCAATTTTTACCTCAAAATTCTGGGAAAGTCTACATCGTGCAATGGGCACAAAGTTAAGGAATAAAATGAGCTCGGTTTCAAAAACATTTGAAAAACTTGCCCTAGAGCCGATATATCGCCCATGGTAGGCGATATATATCATTCCCGAGGCTCGTCGATGTGTTCGTGCGAAGTTACGTGTTTTTTGTATTCCCCGTGTGGCGATATATCGCCCCCTAGAGCTGCGATATATCAGCATACGCTGAAATATTATACACGTAATTGCACTTTTTCAGCCTAATTTGAATTGAGTAAACAACTTTGACTGAGTCCTATAACGATTTCAAAGCTGCTGGCAGACTCTGGGGTTTTCAAATATTACTCTTAATAAACTATTCCTCAAAAATACTTAATCTAAACCTTATTGTATAATAAATATCATCTTCATAATCAGCTATATTACTCAAACCTTATGTTATAATTAATATTCTTAAACTATAGGTTAAACTTATAAAATCTATAAGTGTTGCTATGAGTGTTCAACTAAGTCTCGGCCTGAACCAAAATCCACAGTAATAAACATACTATAACTACTACTAGCTATTACTACTACTATTACTACTACTACTACTACTACTACTACTACTACTACTACTACTACTACTACTACTACTACTACTA